>NC_081181.1:105428360-105522321 GCF_029867415.1 Vicia villosa | reverse complement strand
TAAGTGGACGCTGAAAGATTAATGAAAGCATATATCTTCGGGACTTAGACAAAAATTCATAGAATATGTATTCAAGTATTACTACTTAGCGTGTTTTTTAGTAGTGTTTGTTTAATACACTGCCACGCGTCGAAGATGGACTCAGGCGGGAAGATTTGAAATTCGAAGACGGTTTCGTAACTGTTCAACAACAGATGGCTTCGCTGGAAGTTCTGATGAGAAACGTGGCAGCAGATTAGTATAGGACCGTTAAGGTCGAAACTAGTATAAAAAGGAGTCTTAGTGTTAGGATTCTGTGTGTTCATTTTGTACAAATCACTCACATATTTACTCAAGTATCAAGCGTTAAGAGAAAGAGTTCGCTGAGAAAATGTACGTATGACACCACCATTTTAATACATGTGTATTATCTTTTTGTCTTTATCTTTCAGAATTACTGCATTTCGTTTATTTCTTGCCATTTACGTTTCTGCATCTTTACTTTAACGTCATTTACTTTCGAATTACTTTCATGCTATTTACTTTCAAAGTCTTTTATATTTCTGCAATTTAAGATTCTTTATGTTTCAATTGTCCTTTTAATTCTTTATGTCATGTCACTTCGTTGAAGTCACATTTATATATATAACAAAGTGATTGTCAAGACTATTTGTCCTGTAAATCGAACAACGCTTATTGAAGAAGACAAATAATGAATATGGTTCGAACAAACATTGATAACAATCTTCTTGGCTATGTGTCCTAGGATCAATCTAGTCGATCCTGCAAGTAACCAAATCATATTTATTATAGTTTGGAAGACTAGCGGTTGTTTACCGGAAATCACCGTAAACAATATGATGGTAGTAGTACTTTGTTGTAATTGTTAATTATGTTGTGAATATTTTGTACAATTGGCGGATAATTCATAGAGTTGGATTATTGTGGTATGCGGTAAGTTAAGATTGATGAGATAATCATAATTGCATATAGTGTTGATATTTGTACATACATTCATAGCATGGTCGGCTTTATGGTGGAAGCGGTCAAACTTGGGTTCACATAGTAAGAGACATTGATCCTTGAATGGAAATAGGCGTAGAAAACGTGATCCTTAATTGTAGATAGGCATATTGGCTTTGATCTTGTCCGTATCGGAAGCGTGGCTTGGATTCTAGATATTGAATTGGAAAGTGGTGAAACTTTGGGTTCACAGGGTACCACATGAATTGAGTCACATTTATACATTCGAGTCACATTGTGTGCTATGTGATTGTTTTTGTATCTATGAGATTGCCTTGTATGATGATTGATATATAGTATATGAATTGTCTATTTTGAGAAGAGTGATGAATTGTGAAATGTATGCTTGTTTATGTTTGCATTTCCCATTATTATGTTTTCTATAATAATTTGAATTCTCACCCTTCTGTTTGAATGTTGCCCTTGGTTGGTAACGTGCAGGTTCAGACGAGTAGTTGCTTGTTCGTGGCTTAGGCGAAGAGCTCCGAGTTTTGGTTATTTGATTAGGTAGTGAGTCGATGCTCTGGTCATGTAACTCTGGGTTAGGATTAGTGGTGTTGAACTCATGTTTTATTCGAATTTGTATCTTGATACTACCTTACTATTTTGTATGATGTTTATTGTTGTTGTGAGAGGCCTTAATGCCAAGTATTTTGGATATGATGTTATGATTCCGTCTTGGATATTATTTGTGATATGATCATGGTATGGGACATGAATTATTATGAAATTCATGAGTATTCATTATTTCCGCTGTGTATGCATATTCTTAATGAATTATGTTAAGTAAGATGTGTTATTATGATGACCAGATGAATCGTATATTTATTGATGTATGTTTGTTGGTTTTTAAAAACTTTTAGTTTTTGAAAACATCGTTGTGACGCCCCTGGTTTATATGCATGTTTACTCTGAATATTCGTTTATTATATTAATTTGGGGGTATTAGAAAGGGGTGTTACATAGTGTGTGTTTAGAAAATATTTAGAGTGCCATTAGTAAGGCATACTTTGTAATAATTCTTGTGCGAATGTATACAAAGTGTTTTTGAAAATATTTTGAAAAGAGTGAGGTGTGAAAAGCATTTGTTGGTTTGAATTGTTGTGAGCAAGCTTTTAAGAGTTACTTACCCCTAATGTTTTGGTCTTTCTTATTCTTTTCCTTTCGTTTTAAGGGAAAGAAACTATCCATACAATTGGTTAGTAGGAAGTCCTTTCATTGGATGTTAAGGGACATCGAAGAGTCATCGAATGGTCATTGAAGGCAACATGGTAGAGATACCTTAGAAATTTGGAGGGACTATCATCATTTTTTCCGAAGGGACTCTAGTAAGTATCAGATATGCCTAAGAGGGGGGGGGGGTGAATTAGGTTTTAAAAAATTAATCGGTTTTATGAGAAAGTCTTTACTGATTTTTGGTTAAGTGTTTGAAGGCTTTTGATGGTTTTTATCTTTTTCTTGGTAATGGTGATGAAAGTGATAAATGCGAAAAGATAAAGAACACAACGATATATACTGGTTCCCCTCACAATCCGAGAGTACTCCAGTCCCCTTTCAAACACGAAAGAGATTTCACTATAGTTAGTGTAATACGGTGAACTGACTTTTTATAATCGAAAAATGTCGCGGTAAGCAAGAGTCGCCACCGACTTTTATTTTATCCAAATTAATTAGAAAGGCTAAAAGAACAGAAAAAAACCTTTAAAAGAGATTTTGAGTTCGGGGGTAATTATGCAAAGGGAAGGTGTAAGGCACCCTTTGCATCCATGGTTTTCCATGGGCTCTTAATTGCCTTGCTCGTTTTTGAAAAGAAAAGTAGAAGAAGAATATGGACTTTAGCTCGTAAATGAGCGTAGCCACTTTGAAGATTTATGAGAAAGAATATGAAAAAACAGTTTTAGCCAGAGCAAGGCAATTAGGAGTAATTACCTTAAACTTAGATGATAGGTTTCTTTTAGCCTTTCAGGATGAAAGGGTCTATCCATGCCATGAGAGGGCAGGAAGCCTTTCGTTTGGATGTAAACGGGTCGTCGAGATATCATTCGCCTTAAGACTGTCCCATGCCATAGAGAGGCAGGTAGTCTAAGGGAAGGATCAGAATAGCCTTTTCGTAGGCAGCCAGAGGATACCTCAGCCTTTCGTAGGCAACTTCCGAGGGTCGAGGTCATATTAGCGTATCGAAGGCAGCATCATTAGGGTCGTATGACCTTTGTATTTATCGAGGCAGCATGGCTGAGGTATCCTCGTATTCGAGGGACATGGCTATTCTGCAAAAAACACAAGGCAAAAGGCAACAAGGCAACAGACAATAAGGCAACAGAGAGTTTACCCCAAAAGTGTGCGTGGGTGCAACAATCACGTGGTTAATTCATTATATTATCTTGTAATTAGTTATCCTAATTCAATTCAAGACTTGCACTCCCTAGGATTACTAACCATGCAATAGATATTAACAGTAATAATGGGGAAGGGAAATTGTAACCAGCGGAGGGAGAGGGGAATTGAAACCAGCGGGATAAGATTTATAGGTCTGAGACAAGTAATAATTAAGATTTGAGTTTAGGGTTACCAATTATTCGTAGCCTTGGCAATTGACAAACCCTGAAAAGGTGGGAAAAATAGCAAGTGAAAGTAGGATGAGTGCATTATCGGTTCGGCCATAAATATGGTTAACCCTAATCAATAAAAGTAAAAATACGAGAAAAGGGTAAAAACACTTAGCTTCGATTGGAAAGTTGATGGGCAAAGGTTTGCCTTGAGTATGAAGCATTGACTTTGATCATTGAGAATTGATAGAAAATAATAGGAAGCAGTGAGTGTATGGCTAATTCAATGACAATTAAATTTAATCCTAATTGGATAAAAAAAACAAAATAAAATAGAATAATTATTTAAAATAAATACGAAATAGGACTTAGCTTTTGGCTTGACGTGACGCGTAATCGGAAGGCATTTGAAAAGTCAACCCTGAAAGAAACGCCAAAGAAATATTTTAGTGTATGAATGAACTAAAGACAAACCTCACCAACCTTCATCAAGGCACACATTAACCCTTAATAAAACCATAAACTAACTGAAATAATACCAAAGTTATGGAGAAAAATCGAGAGTTCGAGTCAAAATATCGACTAAATAATTATTAGATGTAATCCTAATTATTTAATTCACAAAAGGGTTTATTTGAAAATAATATTGAATTTTAAATAATAATAATAACACGCAGGACTCGAACTCGAGTTTTGCGGGATGAGAGAACTAGAAACACACTCTTCACCACTCGGTCATTACGATTCGCTGATAATTATAATCAATCTATCGCTATATATTTGAAACAAAACACGCATTAAAATTAAAGACAGAGCTGAACCGCCCCTCTTTCTTTTCTTCTTCGCTGAATTCCTCTTCTTCGTACGTGAAATTTCTCCCCTGCAAAAATCAAAATTCAACCGAACCAATCCTAAATCGAGACTAAGGATATAGGTTGACTAGAAATCATCCGCTGAATCCAATGATTCCATCAATTTTGGCTAACTCTTTCTCTAACTATGAATCCCCATTTGAAGAACTCGAAGCCCTATTAATGGTGAGACTTCATACTTGCACCCAAACTTCAATCAAATGGTCCAGAAAGCATAGAAGCAAGGTCATAAACATAAATACATAGCCAAATTCAATAAAACATGCATATATGCTCGGAATCAAAAATTGAAAAAAAACTTGAAACCGTGAACGTTGATGTTTCGATTCTGAACGTTTTGATGCGCTGCAAGTGGTTGAGTTCTATCAAAACACTTCAGGGGATCGAAGAATACGCTTGGTTTTGCTTGAATTTTCGTGAAATTTTTTGACTACGACCTCCTCATGCTTCACGTAAAAATAGGATTTGTCTGCTGCCGTCCAAAAAAAACTCCCCTGAACCTCATCACATCTTGTTATATATGGAGATAGATTAGGTCACTAAAATTGGAGAAGAATCAAATAATTCCAATAATTGAGATTTGATTTGAAACTTATTGAAATTGGTTATGAGATTTTTCCAAATTAGTCCACTTCTATTTTTCACACCCTTTTTCACGTTTTTTATCACTCATGATTCCAAATATTTTCCCTTTAATTACTCACTTATGATTAAATTCATTTAATTTGGTATTTAAACGAATAAATACAAAAATTAAAATAAAAATCATAAAATATGTAAGGATGGGTTTATGGGCTTCCCATGAGGTCATGGACATATTTAGACTTCACATGATAGGCCCATTTAGTCAAAAATCTCTAAATTCTTTGAATTGACACTTATGTATTTTTTCAAATTTTAGCCGACTTGTCCTTTTGTGGATTTCCGATATTTTCTTGATGAATCATGATCCACCTTGATAAAATGATGAATGATACTTCAAAATAAAGATGTTGACCAAAATCAGAAATTTTGACTGTATTTTGACCATAGTTGACTTTTAGGTCAACTCAGTCGACTGTTGACTTTCTGAGCAATAGAGTGATCAATCTTTTGAGTTGAGACCTGAAATTTGTCATGGAGGTAGTGTGGAGTATCATAGGCCATATGGGATGCCTTGGAGCTTTGTAACTTGATTTGAATTTGAATAGGAGAAAAAGTATGGGCAAATTTTGGGGTATGACAGCTAGAATTATTGTACAAGCCTATGCCTACTATCTAACCTATAGGGTGATCAAAGGTTCTTAACACCTTTAAGATCAATCAACACTAATGTGGATGAAGAACAATCCTCTTCAAACACACCACTTACTTCCAACAATCCTGGATAGTAAGGAAATAATTTTCTTTGAATTTTTACAAGAGATTTAGATGAAGTTTGTATAGCACTATCAATCTTGGATTGATCTTCTTATTCAAATAAACAATTCTCAAAATGGATATAAGTGTTCACAATGTATACATGAAACTTTGAATGAATTTCTCAATGAAAATGTGTATAGAAAGTTTCACTTGAAAGTAAGGATTTGATGAACACTTGGAAATATTGAAAGATGAAGATTTATGAAAGTTATGAATTGTTAATGAAGAAGGTGATTAATGATTATGAAGGATGTAGTATTTATAATGTGTTAAACACCTCTTTGAATGGTTATTTTTCCATGAAGCAATGCAATGATTTAGTGGTAAGAAGATAAATTCGTTTGAATGAAATCATGCAATGGAAAAACACACTGGTTCAGCAGGAACCGGTTCCTGTCTGGGACAACCCGGTTCCTGCTGAACGTTACAGCAAAAAAATTCAAATTTTGAACTGAGGAACTGGTTCCCACCTAGGGACAACCCGGTTCCTAGTAGTAAAACACAGAATGCTGAAAAAGTAGAATGCTGGGAACCGGTTCCCCCATAGGGACAACCCGGTTCCTAAAACCTTTTTTTGAATTTTAACTTTGAAAAAGGTTTTAAATGAACTTTTGAAGGATGACACTTTGTAGTATGTTTATGATATGCATGAAAATATATTTGTGAACAATTATATGTCAAAGTGAGTATTGTTTGTACCTTTGTCGTTTTAGCTCGATCCTTGAATCTTTATTGTTTCTTCAAGACTTTTGAAATGATGTGTTTCTTGCCTAAAACTTGAAGTACTTTTTGCACATCCTTTTATGAAAGCTTGATGTCCATATTGTCTTCATCAAAACAAACTATGATTGAGAAGCTTGCATTTACATTCTCCCCCTTTTTGATGATGACAACCAAGTCTTGAAAATGTTTTGAAAAAGTTGTTTTGTGCTTTTGAAATTATGTTGAACAATGCAAGACTCCCCCTATGTTAGAGACTCCCCATAAATCCATGATTCCTTCTTTGATTTATGGTGATGAGTTTCATTTGTTAATGTTAACAATGGCCTGCATTTTTTCTTTGAAACAAAACAACACAAAAACACATGCATATTCTTCTCCCCCTTTGTTATTATCAAAAAGGATGGGGAAAAAGAGAAAATTTGATATGAAATATAAACATAACACAATGTGAAATACCACAAATATAACACAAATTAAAATACTACAAACATAACACGATTAAACGATACGAAACGTGGTTTTTTACGATTACAACATAAACATAAATAATCCTAAACATCACGAAACATAAAGGGAACAATGTCTAACAACATAAATAAAAACCAACAATAAAATAGAACATAATAATAAAGAGCACATAATTTAATCACTTTCATCCATTTGCTCTTCATCATCATCATCTTGTTCATCTTCTTCTTCACTTCCTTCCTCTCCCTCATAATGAGCCAAGATCCGCCTTTGAGTCCGTTGAATTTCTCGCATTTGTCTTCTCATAAGGTTATGCTCATAGTTGTTCTCCCGCTTGTTGTTATCAATAGATGTTTGAATGGAGCAAAGCTTGTCAGACATCATCTCCATTGTGTATCCACCTTCGGGAGGTTGAGGGATTTGTGGCACGGCTGGTTCGAAGTCAACTTTGTAGAAAAATCTACCTTCACGATCCGTAACAATTCCTGTATTTTTAAGAGCGGTAGCGGTGGTGATAGCACACTCTTGTTCATCCATATTTTTCTTCGGTTCCCTTTGGAGGAGAACACCAGCATTCCGAACAATATGAGAGATGGCCCTTGCATAAGGTAAGCCTCCTTTAAGGGAAGCCATAAGCTGCATGTGGCGCATAATTGAAAGAGCCCAATTGACTTCAATGCCACGTCTTAGAGCAAGCAAAACCATCAACTCAAACTCATTGACCCTGGAATGGTTAGAATTTTTTGGAAATAAAACATAAGCAATGATAAGATGGAGCATCCTATCACTCACCGATAAGCTTGAACCGAACATGTTAAACTTGGTAGCAAGCTGTTGGCGAACTGTGTAACGCCCGGAAAATATAAGTATATGCTTGATTTGGACGTTTGTGACGTTTATTGGAATTTTGCCATTTTTGGAGTCGTTTCAGTCGGTATTAGTTCGGGATGGCGGACTAATATTTTATTGAAGGTTTTCATATTTTTGGTACTAGAAATATTAGTAAGGTAATATTCCGCGTTTTGGGGCGTTTGAACGATATTTGAGCGTAGGGGCATTTTGGTCATTTCCGCGGGATAGATATTTTCTTTATAAGAAAGAAATATTGTGAGAAGGGAAAGGGATGGAAAGAAAAAGAAGAGAAAGAAAGAGAAGAGAGGAAGAAGAAGAGCAAAGAGGAAAAACAAGAGAAAGTGGAGGATTCTCAACCGAATCGATTGCCGATCGTCACAATAGCAAGGTAAGGGGGTGAATCTAATTTATCTTGGATGTATGATTCTTATATTCTTGTTCTTGTTCTTGTTCTTGTTCATTTCTATGCTTGGACAACAATGGTGGATTGTGAGTTTTGTGAGTTTAGAAGTTATAAACATGATTTTGTGGTATGTATGTGTAGTATGATGATAGATACCTTCATTGATCATGCTTTCTTTTCCATTTCCATGGCTTGATTGAGTTTGAATAAAAAGTTAGGTTTTGAGATAGATTGATGAATCAACCATGAAAAGTTTGATGTTAGGTTGTTTCTATGGTTTGTATGTGTTGTATTGGTGTTATAATGATGTTTGGGAGTGGTTTTGGTGGGTATAAGGGGCTTGGAACAGTTCTGGTTCGTTCTGGTTTTTTCTGGGTTTACGCAGGTCCGCTGAGCGGAGGTTCTGTTGCAGAAAATTCTCTGCGAAGGTCCGCTGACCGGAGCTGAAGCGGACGACAGCATTTTCTGTTTTTCCAAAACTTTGAAACTTCGTAACTCTTGAACCGTAACTCCGATTTTGTCGCCGTTCGAAGCGTTGGAAAGCTAACGCAATGAACTATATTATTATCTAATTAAATGATTAATAGTATGTAGTATCCCATTATTTCTATTAGGATCAAGTGATGAGTTGTGTAGTATGTTCAATTATCCAAACTTTGAAACCTTGTAACTTTTGATTCGTAGCTCCGTTTCGTACGCCGTTCGAAGTGTTAGGAAGCTAGTTGGATGTTCTATATGATAGTATAGGCTTGGTTAGCTTGTTATTAATTAGTTATGAGGTGTTGTTGATGAAAAACACATAATTGTTTATATACGCGATATGATTGGTAAATAATCCTAGTGCTTGGTGGTAATTGTTAATGATGTAGGATGTAGTAGTGGGTGGTTGATTTTCATAAATGGTTTTGTGAACTAGTGCATGATAAATCATGATGATGTGTTGTGTGAATGTTATCGTATTGGTACGAGGTATGTGATTAGTTGTCGATAACATGAGATCATGTTCATATGTGTTATGTATTAATGAATGTTCATTCTTGATATGTGACAATGTTTGGTTGTTTGTTATTAACATGATGTGTGGCCTTATGGCAAGTCATTGTTGTTATGAGAATGATGTATTATCATTGTTAAATTGTTGTTATTACAACTTGTTGATGATGTATTGATGGAGTTGTGGGCCAATGGCCAATATTAATTGATGTGATGCAATTATGCGATCATTTATGCCGATGTGGCTAGTATGTTTTGACGGTGAATGTGTGCTGTGTGCTTATTAATGCCTGTGTGGTAATTATGGTGTGATATAATTGATAACGATGTTATTAATTGGTGATGTATCCTTTTGGATAGAATATAAACGGTGTAACGTGAGTATGTGACCGTGTTATATTGTTGATGATGTTGTTGTCATGTAATAGAGTCATGTATTTGCACAGCATAACATTTCATTACGTTAATGGCGGAATGCTATTAACATGTGGCCTGAATTGGCAATTATTACCAGTGGGGGCTTAATGCTCGGTAAAAAGGTGTATTTGCCCGAGTGGCAAGAGGTCATCAGTGGGGGCTAAATGCTCGATGACATTTAGTCGTAGCTTATTGCTCGACAAAGGTGTATTTTCCTGAGGGAAAGAAGTCCCAGCATAATGCCCGGCAAAGGTGTATTTGTCATAATGACAAGGAGGAGTTTTACTCCGGATTTGGTACCACATGCATATGCATAGTCGAGTCTCATTCATCATTGTCTGTCTGTATAATTTTATGTTATCATTCATGTGTCACATTACTTATATATTGATTGTGGTTGAATGAGTGGATTACTTTGTTGTATGATTCTTGATGATACTTGTTGGCATTACTATAATTGTCATTCTTTCATTATGAATTATATTCTCACCCTTCTGCTGATTTGATGCTTGAGTGGCATCCTGCAGGTTAGCCGCTTTGGGAGTCTTTTGGAAGAGGTAGTTCTCCAGTTGGTCTTGTCGGTCGCTCTGATATGTAACACTGGGTAGTCGGGAGTCTGCTGTTATTTATTTGTTTATGACTCTTTTGAACATGTATATGTGATAACGTGCCATTGTGTATTGTAAACACTTTATTTTGGAAAACTCCTCTTAGAGAGTGAGAGCTATACGTATATATATATATGTTCATATCTTCCGTGTGTTATGTATCATGTTATTGGCAGGTGTGTATGCTTTTGGCATCGGTGATGTTCGTTTGTTTTCTAGGTGTTTGTTTGGTTACTTAGTGTAACATCCTAATTGTGTTGTATGAAATTTTAATACTCTGATATTTTCTTGCCTAAATGCTTTGGGTAGAATTGGGGTGTTACAAACTGTGTCGCGTTAAGTTGGTCGGCACATATCCACAAAGACATCAATCTTACTATACGGTTGCCAATCCTCCGGAATGTTACCTTGAAGGAGCACTAAACCCTCATATGGAAGTCCTAATAGTTTCCCAAAATCCTCAACATCTAAGCAAATCTCTTTTCTTGAAACTTCGGATACCAAAGTGAACTCATCAAAATCATTGGTCACTATCTTAAGGTTATGGTAAAATTCCCTAACCAAATCCGGGTAATAGTCTCCATGATCACTCACAAAATTTGCAACACCGGCATTAGCTAACCTAGCATTTAAATTAAAGCTATGAGTTGGGAAATCATGAAGTTTACCGTACTTAGCCGGAAGGAGTTTCCGACTACGAATGTTGAATGTGAGTCTCCGACTCTTGACAGTTGGTTGGAACTCTTGAGGATCTTCACTTGTCTCTCCAATCTTATTCTTTCCCTTTGCACTTCTTGAAACTTTGGGTGCCATGGTTGAAAGAAGTTGAGAGTTAGGGTTTGATATGGGATTTTTAGATTTGGAGAGTGGACGATGATTTGAGTGAAATGTGTGAAAGAGTGGAGGATTATATAGTGTTTAGAGGTAGTGGGTAATTTAATTTGGAGAGTTATGGTGAGATAATGGGGTTTTAATTTGGTTTGACAATGAAGGTGGAAGGTTTGAAGAAGATGAAGATGAATGTTGAATGAGAGTGAATGTGAGTAAATGAGAGTGAATGTGTGGTGTGAAGTGATATAATGTATATTGAAGTAAAATAAAGAAAATAAAAAAAAAATAATAAGCAAAACAATATCATCCACACATTACTTTCACGTACAGCCAAAATATAAGTGAAAAAACTGGAAAATGTACGTGGGAACCGGTTCGTCCCTACATGGGAACCGGTTCCTGAGACACACAAAAACATTGCCTCTGGAATTTACTATGGGGAACCGGTTCGTCCCACATGGGAACCGGTTCCTGGACTGAAAAAGTCCAAAAACTTTAATTTTATGAAATATAAAGCATACATATCATACATAAATACCAAGGCATAATATATGAACATTCATAAACCACTTTTTATCACACAAAATGTTAGAAACGTGTACCTTTGATTTATGATAATGACGAACGAATTTAAACATCACCTTCATCTAAAATTCCAAGCTCTCGTCGAATTTTGTAAAACGATTCTTTTGGGAGAGGCTTGGTGAAGATATCCGCAAGTTGATTATGAGTATCTACAAAAGTGACTTCAACATCTCCTTTAAGCACATGATCGCGAAGAAAATGATGTCAAATGTCTATGTGTTTGGTTCTTGAATGCATGACCGGATTCTTTGTGATATTTATAGCACTTGTATTGTCGCATCGAAGAGGAATGCATCCGAGATCAAGTCCGTAGTCACGAAGTTGTTGCTTAAGCCAAAGAATTTGTGCACAACAACTACCTGCTGCTATGTATTCCGCTTCGGCCGTACTAAGAGCAACACATGCTTGTTTTTTACAAGCCCATGATACTAATGCATTTCCAAGAATGTGACAAGTACCACTTGTGCTTTTACGATCAGTTTTACATCCTGCATAATCCGCGTCAGAATAACCAATTAAATTGCAAACACTACCTTTAGGATACCATAAGCCAACGTTGGTCGTTCCTTTGAGATACTTCATGATCCTTTTAACCGCCATAAGATGTGATTCCTTTGGATTTGCTTGAAAGCGAGCACAAAGACAAACACTAAACATTATGTCAGGACGGCTTGCCGTCAAATATAATAAAGAACCAATCATACCTCGATACTTGGTAATATCAATTGGAGTACCGGATTCATCTTGATCAACATATGTACCGGAGCCCATTGGAGTATTCATCGCTTTACAATTGTCCATATCAAACTTCTTCAATAGTTCTTTACAATATTTGGATTGATTGATAAAGATTCCTTCTTTGAGTTGCTTAATTTGTAGTCCAAGAAAGTAGTTCATCTTTCCCATCATAGACATCTCGAATTCTCCTTGCATCATCAATGAGAATTCCTCACACATTTCTTTGTTAGTCGATCCAAAAATGATATCATCAACATAGACTTGAACCAATAAAGTGTTACTCTTGATTTTCTTAATGAACAAAGTTTTATCAACCTTACCCTTTTCGAAACCCTGTTCACACAAAAAATTGCTAATTCTATCATACCATGCTCTTGGTGCTTGCTTTAAGCCATAAAGAGCCTTTCTCAACTTAAAGACATGTGTAGGATTCTTGAAGTCTTCAAATCCCGGGGGTTGTTTGACATAGACTTCTTCATTGATGTAGCCATTCAAGAATGCGCTCTTGACGTCCATTTGATAAAGCTGAAAATTTAATGAACATGCATAAGCAAGTAAAAGACGAATAGCTTCTAACCTTGCAACCGGAGCAAATGTTTATTCAAAGTCAATTCCTTCTTCTTGATTGTAACCTTGGGCCACCAACCTTGCTTTGTTTCGAACAATTATACCATTTTCATCAAGTTTGTTCTTAAACACCCATCGAGTACCTATTATGTGTTTATTACTTGGTCTAGGAACAAGTTCCCAAACTTGATTTCTCTCGAATTGATTTAATTCTTCTTGCATTGCATTTATCCATTGATCGTCTCCTAAGGCTTCATCAACTTTGGAAGGTTCAATTTGTGAAACAAAAGCCATGTGTAAGCAAGCATCTTTGAGATTTAATCTTGTTGCAACTCCTTGGCTAATATCACCAATAACTTTATCAATAGGATGATCTCTATGAGTTCTCCATTCTTTTGGTAGATCATTGGTGTTTGATTCTTGTTGTACACTTTCTTGTTGAACACTTTCTTGTTGAACTTCCGGTGCCTTCACAATTGTATCATTTGAAAGTTCTTCCGAGGGTAAATCTAAATGATCATCATCATCACAAACAACTATTTCCTCTTTGGAGGTGTTAGTCTCATCAAAAGATACATGCATGGATTCTTCAATAGTTAAAGTTCTTTTATTATAAATTCTATATGCTTTACTAGAAAGAGAATAACCAAGAAATATACCTTCGTCGGATTTCTCATCAAACTTACCAAGGTTGTCTTTGTCATTGTTGAGAACAAAGCACTTGCATCCAAAAATGTGAAAGTGAGCAATGTTTGGCTTTCTTCCTTTGAAGAGTTCATATGGAGTCTTCTTTAAGATAGGTCTAATGATTACTCGATTTCCAACATAACATGCCGTACTAACCGCATCCGCCCAAAAGTATTTAGGAAGATTTGCATCACTAAGCATTGTTCTTGCAAGTTCTACTAGAAACCTATTTTTCCTTTCAACTACTCCATTTTGTTGTGGAGTTCTTGGTGCTGAAAAATTATGAGAGATACCATGTTCTTCACAAAATTCTTCAAATGATGCATTTTGAAACTCTCCACCATGATCACTTCTTATGGATACAATCTTTAATGACTTCTCATTTTGGATTTGTTTTGCATATTTCTTAAAGGCTTTAAAAGCATCACTTTTCTGCACAAGAAACAAAGTCCAAGAATATCTAGAATAATCATCAACAATAACTAAAGCGTATACATTACCTCCGAAGCTTCTTGTCCTTGATGGACCAAATAAATCCATATGCAATAATTGAAGTGGTCTTGTTGTAGTCACCACATTCTTTGGTTTGAAAGATGATTTGGTTTGCTTTCCCTTTTGACATGCATCACATAGTTTATCTTTGACAAACTTTATCTTAGGTAAGCCAACAACAAGATCATGTTTGGTTAACTTATTTAAATGATCCATATGAATATGGGCTGCTCTTTTATGCCATAACCATGATTCATTATTGTTTACCAAAAGACATTTTACTTTCAAAGATAAATCATTTAAAGAAATCATAAAAATGTTATTAATTCTTGTACCTTTGAGTTTTACCTCATTGGTGACTTCATCGATGATCAAGCATTCTTCCTTAGTGAATTTGATCTTGAAGCCTTTGTCACAAAGTTGGCTAATGCCTAGAAGATTATGCTTTAGTCCTTCAACATAAAGAACATCTTCAATGGATGTGAAAGGTGGTGCACCAACTTTGCCTTTGCCAAGAATTCTTCCCTTATTGTTGTCTCCATAAGTGAAAAAACCCTTGGCCTTTAACCTTAGATCTGAAAATTGGTTTAAGTCACCCGTCATATGCTTTGAACAACCACTATCTAGATACCATAGGTTTGAGGTGGTCTTCAAGCATGCCTACAAAACAAATTAAGTTTTGTTAGGTACCCAAACGGCTTTGGGTCCATCATAGTTAGTTCCTTTCTTCACCCATACATAATGTCCACTAGGAACACTAAAGTTCCTTACATAACAAGCATTGGGTGTGTGACCAATAATACCACAATAAAAACAAGTAGGTTCAAAGTTACTTCTATATCTAGGAGGATAAGATTTCTTCTTAACAAAGTTCTTTCTTTTAGGATAATGTTGCATTACTTTAGGCTTGATCACTTTCTCTTGAATTGGTTGGTTACTAGCCTTGACAAATATAGTCTTGTTAGATCTTGGTTTATCAAATTTAGAGAAACCAAGTCCGCTCTTATCATTGGAGTATCTTTGTGTGCTAAGAACATTTTCCAATCCAATTTGCTCTTTTTCATATCTTTCTAAAACACGTTTTAATTGGACAATTTGGAAGGAAAGTGATTCACAATTCTTGCATGCAACATTATCTTCTTGAACACTAATCATTTTTTCTTTGTCATCTTTATGTTCTACTTCAATTATCTTAACCTTCTCTTCCAAAGATGATATTATTTTCTTTTGAGATGAGATAGTTTTATAGAGAATTTTGCATTCTTTTAATAATTCATCTATTGCACCTTGTGCACCATTATCAAAAAGAGAATCATCATAACTAACCCCGCCTTCTTCATCGTCGGAGTGGTGTGATGCCATTAGTGCTAGGTTTGCACTTTCGTCACTATCGGAGTCCGATGAGGAACTTACTTCATTATCTTCCCATGCTATGTAGGCCTTTTTATTTTTGAACTCCTTTTTGCCTTTGAATCCATTCTTCTTCGAAAGCTTTGGGCATTCCGGCTTTATGTGTCCTTGTTTCCCACATTCATAGCATGTAACTTCTTGTGATGAAGTGGATGCTTCTTTATCCTTATGCTTTGAGAATTTCTTTCTTTTGACATAGTTAGCATTATCAATATTATTTTTATTACCAAAAAATTTGCCTAACCTTTTTACAAGAAGCAAGAAATTTTCATCTTCATCCGATGCATCTTTCATTTTGCTTTCTTTTGAATCTACCTTTAATGCAATGCCTTTGGATTTCTTCTCTAAGTTCTCATGCTTTTCCAATCTTCCAAGTTCCGTCTCATATTCTTGAAGTTTTCCAAATAGTGTTGCGGAAGTAAATTTTGATAAATTTTTCTTTTCGGATATCGCCGTCACTTTTGGTTGCCACTCCCTTGTCAAATATTTGAGTACTTTAAGATTAAGTTCTTCGGTAGTAAGAGTCTTACCAAGTGCCTTCAAGTGATTTATCAAATGTACGAATCGTTTTTGCAAATCGAGAATAGTTTCTCCGGGCTTCATTCTAAACAGTTCGTACTCTTGGCTTAAAGTATTCAATCTTGATCTTTTAACTTCAGTGGTACCTTCATGAGTTTCTACAAGAGTATCCCATATTTCCTTTGATGTTGTACATGCCGATACTCGGAAAAATTCATCCATACTAAGAGCACCTTAAAGGAGATTGACCGCCTTTTTGTCAGCAAGAACCCTCTTTCTATCGTTATCATCCCATGACGCTTTAGGTTTATCCGATCCAACACCGTTAACGACAGTTACAGGAACATGAGGACCTTGTAGGACAGCCTCCCATACTTCTTCTCCTTGTGCTTCTAGATGAGCCTTCATACGGATTTTCCAAAAGTCAAAGTATTCACCACAAAACAATGGAGGCTTGTTGTTAGAACCACCATCTCTGAAAACCGGATTTTGATTTGCGGAAGCCATTCTGGATCTTTAGGAACAAGTTACCTATAACTTGCTCTGATGCCAAATGTAAGTATCATATATGCCTAAGAGGGGGGGGGGGGTGAATTAGGTTTTCAAAAATTAATCGGTTTTATGAGAAAGTCTTTACTGATTTTTGGTTAAGTGTTTGAAGGCTTTTGATGGTTTTTATCTTTTTATTGGTAATGGTGATGAAAGCGATAAATGCGAAAAGATAAAGAACACAACGATATATACTGGTTCCCCTCACAATCCGAGAGTACTCCAGTCCCCTTTCAAACACGAAAGAGATTTCACAATAGTTAGAATTATTGTACAAGCCTATGCCTACTATCTAACCTATAGGGTGATCAAAGGTTCTTAACACCTTTAAGATCAATCAACACTAATGTGGATGAAGAACAATCCTCTTCAAAAACACCACTTACTTCCAACAATCCTGGATAGTAAGGAAATAATTTTCTTTGAATTTTTACAAGAGATTTAGATGAAGTTTGTATAGCACTATCAATCTTGGATTGATCTTCTTCTTCAAATAAACAATTCTCAAAATGGATATAAGTGTTCACAATGTATGCATGAAACTTTGAATGAATTTCTCAATGAAAATGTGTATAGAAAGTTTCACTTGAAAGTAAGGATTTGATGAACACTTGGAAATATTGAAAGATGAAGATTTATGAAAGTTATGAATTGTTAATGAAGAAGGTGATTAATGATTATGAAGGATGTAGTATTTATAATGTGTTAAACACCTCTTTGAATGGTTATTTTTCCATGAAGCAATGCAATGATTTAGTGGTAAGAAGATAAATTCGTTTGAATGAAATCATGCAATGGAAAAACACACTGGTTCAGCAGGAACCGGTTCCTGCCTGGGACAACCCGGTTCCTGCTGAACGTTACAGCAGAAAAATTCAAATTTTGAACTGAGGAACTGGTTCCCACCTAGGGACAACCCGGTTCCTAGTAGTAAAACACAGAATGCTGAAAAAGTAGAATGCTGGGAACCGGTTCCCCCATAGGGACAACCCGGTTCCTAAAACCTTTATTTTGAATTTTAACTTTGAAAAGGGTTTTAAATGAACTTTTTAAGGATGACACTTTGTAGTATGTTTATGATATGCATGAAAATATATTTGTGAACAATTATATGTCAAAGTGAGTATTGTTTGTACCTTTGTCGTTTTAGCTCGATCCTTGAATCTTTATTGTTTCTTCAAGACTTTTGAAATGATGTGTTTCTTGCCTAAAACTTGAAGTACTTTTTGCACATCCTTTTATGAAAACTTGATGTCCATATTGTCTTCATCAAAACAAATTATGCTTGAGAAGCTTGCATTTACAACTCTGAGGGACAAGATCATTTATTTGTAGGCAACATCGAAGGGACGTCTAGGAACTATGATCTTTACTTTGAAGGGACTATGATGATATATCTTAGGATCATCTTTTGCTAAAGTACCTCTACGTTCGAGGAACATGACCATTATATCAAGAAGGCAACCAAGAGAGAATACCCTAGAGGTGGGTGAGTGCAAGTGTATTGTATTTATCTTGGAATTAATTGTTAGCTATGTTCAGTTTTATCTTCCCATACAATCCTATTAACATACATCTAGCAGTTAAATATATACAGAAAATTAAAGTGCGGAAAAAGTAAAGGTTCCCACGCTATTACATGGCTTAGGGATGGGGATTACAAATTCAAACGAATGAGGATAAAAATTATTACATCTATTACAAAAAAACACTTTAAATGAGAATTAAAGTAAATAAATGTGCAAAGCTAAGTAACTTGCGAGCGTCCAAAAAAATGTTCAATGTCCTCAAAGATAGTACCTCACAATCAAAACGAAATATTAGTAATGACATATGCGAAAATGGCAAAGTTATAAACAGTCATGGATAAAAAGAAAATCTAAATAAAGACTAAATTAAATTCTTAAGAGAAAATGAACATTTAGTTGAATTTTTAATATCTAATAAAAAAACTAATCGACATATTTTTTGTGTTTTTAATAATAGTGAAAAAATAAAATCTATCTAAGGATGTTTTTGTATTTTTGATAAAAAACTATATTAAATGCAACATTTTTAGATTTTTGTGTTCACACCTAATTAATCAAAAGAAAATTATCATTTTATATTTTTTATGATTTTATAAGTTAAAAACCTAAGTCAGCAAATGTCCTGATAACAATACAAAATGTATTTATTCAAATTGAAATTAGTCTAACTACCAACACCGCACTTCATGTCTCTTGAAGTAACCTAAAGTAGTACTATAGGGCATTGGTATACAGGGAATTGGAAATGATTCTTTCAATTGTAATATATGCTAGAATATGTTAGTATTGGGTAGTTAATTTTGTTTGTTGGTTTTAGCTGTAATGACTTATTGTGACTGTGTTGGATAGTTCAGCAGGGCTGTGATTTATCACTCCTGGAGGTGCAGTTCTGTTCCAGGTGGTGGATTTTGTACTATCTTAGTCTTATTTTGCACATCTTGTTCTTAGTATAAACATTATAATATAATTTTACTTCTTCAAAAAAAAAACTTGTTCCAAGATCCGTTCAAACCAAAACATCATCTAAACTAAATTCGGAGAAACCCCATATAAATTGCAGTCACAACGAAAAAAAGTGAAAGAGGCTACCGTTCTGATTATAGTCACGGGAGAGAGTTGCTCGGTGGAGGTGCCGTCGGAATTGACTGGATCGGCATGGTTCGCGCACCGTGAAGGCTTCATGGAGAGGATCGGCGACAAATCGATGGCAGAAGCAAGCTTCTCGCGGCTGCTCCGATTGTGTTGCTCCGTGGCTGAGGTTTGTGCCGGCTGGTACTACGTCGAAATTGGTGGCCGCTGCGGTATTGCACGAGCGGCGTTGACGTTGTGGATTTGTCCGTTGCTTAGCGTTTCTGGCACCGTCGGAGAGTCTGTGAGTGGAAAGGCGCGATCGAGACTGCTTCTGTTAGGATGCTAAATCTAAACCCTAACAAAATTATAGAAAAGCTATAAAACTAAGAGAAATATAAAACTAAGCTATAAAATTAAACTTCATTTCATTTCTTTGATTGATTCCAAATGTCTCTATGAGACTATATTATATAACATTCTTAATGGATAATAATAACATAAAAGCCCAAACACTACTAAAAGCCCAATAACCATACTAATAATATAAGTTCTATTATTACCCTTCTAACAATAACAATACTACTAATATAAATCATATAATACCCTTCTATCATTGCCGCGGGGTTCACTTGAACCTTGTCCTCAAGGTTCTAAAATAAAGCTTAAGATGCTAAATTGTGATTGCTACATTAATCTTTCCTGGATCCCATTGCTTGATTTTTGAGAGCCAAACTTTTGTGCACACCTTCAATTGTCCACCAGGATCCCAACCTGTTATCCTCAAGCTGACAATTTTAGAAATCCATTCTTCATTTTGAACAAAAGGAGAATTTCTTAGCAAAATTGTCTTTTCAAAATTATTTTTAGGTACATGCAACCCATCAATATGAAATGCAAGGCTAGCTGAACTTGACTCTACACCAGTGTGCAGCCAAAAGACAACAAATAACATCTGAATGATATCAGGAAAATCATTTTCAAGATTCCAATGATTAAGGATGAAGTTCCTATAAATAGCCTCATAAAAGAAACACACTTGTTTCCCAAGCTCTGGCTGAAGTTGTATTGTATGGTTGACTCTCCCTTGAAAATCATACAGTGTCCCTTTTGTATCACACAATTCTTCACATGCATATTGACTGGTATATTCTAAACACCATACACCCCAAATACACTTCCAGCAATATTACACCTATAACATGTTCCTTTATATGTACCATGGGTGGGAGACAGTAAGTTTGGAGGGGTATATTTGAACCAAGAAAACAATCAAATGACCCAAACTTCACCCCTGGATGTGAATTGAAACTTTACTCCATAAATGTGAGATAATTCCATATATTTATCAACAATTTCACAATGATACATTGAAAAAATTACACTGTGTGATTGTGGTGTCACATGTTTATTATGCATAAATATATGGCTTGTATAGTACTTTGAAATAGAAAGAGAATTACCAAGATGTGCTTCAGGATCCAAATTCTTAATGTACAAATTTGAATATTTGGCTTCAGGGGCAGAAAAAATGTGCTCACTTTTTTTGATAAATTTTCCAACATATTTTTGCTTATATCTTACAGTAGAGTCATTCATTTTCTGGATGGCATCATTTGCAGACTCCTCCAAACCAAACAGGATATAACCAAACCATTTTCCAAAGATAATGCAAGACCATCGTAACGAAAAGATCTGCATAACAACCTCCTCATAGTACTTAAGAAGCAAATTTTCCAGCCCATGAGTTCCACTGAGATCGAAAAGAAACAGCCCATGAGTTCCACCGGGATCGAAAAGAAACATGAAGTTTGTTAGTAGAATTACCGAGAATGTGTTTGTAGTCATCTTCCCAACATGCTGCAGACTTGTGTTTGAAGTAATAATAATTTCTTTGAGGAGATAGAGGAAAATGAAGTCCCTGTTTGGCATTTGATCAAACACCTTGCTTTCACTATTCAGGTAATTTATTTGACAATATGTGTTGAAGATATCAGTCCCATGAACAGAATAATTGTGAGCAAACAAATCCAAAATCATTGTCGTGATTGAAGGTGGCAATAAGAGTGGACCTGGATCGAAAGGCAATGAGAGTTGAAGGAAGCCATATATTTTTGCAAACTTCATATGTGTGTGGAAAAAAACTTGTGCACGTTGCAAGTTAATAGTTTGTGTTTTTGAATGTTGTTGCTTGATCTCATTGAAAATAATGAAAGTGGATGAGAAAAATGAACTTGTGGTTTTCTTCTTTACACCGGGATCTGGGGGTTTCGGCCGAATCTCCATAAAACCCAAATATGGTGGTTTTGGAGACAGAGAAATCGGAGCATGATTGTTGCACTTGTTGTCTTTCCTCGCAACAATGACGCCTCTATGTTGTTCATGAATGGAGCCCGCAATTTCAAGTGGTACAACCTCCACTTCTACCATCGATGGTAAAGGGTGCTCCAAAAGTGTCTCAAGAACAAAAGTTTGGATTACAGGAATTGTTGAAATGGAATTTTCCGTATGCAAGAGCTAAAGTTCCCGGCGTGCTGCTTCAAAGAAAATGGGTTGTTTATGTGGTAGCTCTATTTCTCCATCATTTAGATTGGGTTGCTGCGTTTGTTTTCTGAACAGATATGGTGATTCACAACTTCGCCCTTTCAAGAATGACGATTCTTGAACCATTTCTTCTTCATTCTGATCGGCAGAATCATTGGTTGAATAAAAGGAATCCATTGATTCATATGGTGGTTCCTCTACTTCATCATCCAGCGGTAAAATGGGTCTCCACTCCGCCTTGAAACGCCATAATAGTGATGTTGTAAATGTATCCAAATTATATATACAACGAACACGACACCACCATATCCACCATGTGAAAGCAGAACCTCTTAATGCTCCAATAGCTTTCAAAACCTTTAATGACTCCGGTGTTTCATGCTCCTTGAAAAATTTCTCAACAGAAAGAATCCACCAATAGACATCTTCTTCCCCATCAAACAATAATATTGTCATGAATTTAAGCGGAAGTGAGATCGAAAGTGAAAGCACCAATTGTTAGGATGCAATTTTGGAACCCTAACAAAACTAATAAAAAACTTTAAAATAAAAGACAAATAAATTAACTAAGAAAATAAAGACTCATTTCATTTCTTTGATTGATTCCAAATGTCTCTATGAGACTACATTATATAACATTCTTAATGGATAATAATAACATAAAAGCCCAAACACTACTAAAAGCCCAATAACCATACTAATAATATAAGTTCTATTATTACCCTTCTAACAATAACAATACTACTAATATAAATCATATAATACCCTTCTATCAGCTTCACATGAAGGAGGGTCGTTGTGGCCAAGGAGGAGTGGAACCTGTGCGGCTGAGCGTGGTGGCTTCGTGTTGCCGACGGTGTACTTCGCTTTTCCGTGATGTTGTATCGTATCGGAAGGACTTGTGATTTACTCCCCCTTTTTTCTGATGAAATTCCCTGCCTTTATACTGAGAAATTAGGCTTAGAGTCTTAATTGTGATGATTCTCTTTTGGTAAATTGGAGCAATCTGATTTGGAAATCACTGGTATTTGATTTAGTTTAAAAGCTCTGGTTATGGAAAGATTTTGTGCAGCATTTGGGTTTGTAACCATAAATCATGATTGGTTTGATTCACTCTTAAACTGCCTTGATTTGGTCTTTGAATGCTTGATTTGGGAATGGTGAAGATGCGGCTACATGAGAAGAATTATACTCTTTTGGATTATTTATTTATTTAGTTAGAAAAAAAAGTAATGGAAATGAATTCCAATAAACTAAAATATTATTAGTATTAATCCAAATTTAATAGCAATATGATAATAATAGAAAACTTCTAAAAATACTATAATAATAAATAAGATAAAATAAAACTTATAATTCCTAATAACTTTAAAATAATGATTAAAATGATAACAAAATAATAGGAATAATACAAATTGTAAAAACCTATAGTAATAATAAGAAAATAATTTTTATGATTTTGAAAATAATTTAAAATGGAAATAAAGTTAGTAACAATTAGCAGACCTTTCACACTTGTACCTTTTAACCTCAAATCCTTACCAACTGGGCTATGTTACTTATTCGGAATAAAATGATATTTGAAAATATATGAGGGCAAATTTTGGGGTACAACACCCTTAATGACCCTTCGAGTTGCTTTCAGAAAAATGATCTTGTCCCTCGATGACCCTATAAAATGATGATAGTCCCTTCGAGAAAGCTAAGACATCCTTAAAAATATTGCCTTCGATGACCCTACGCCTGTCCCTTCACATCCAATAGATAGGATTTCCTACCAACTAATGGCATGGATAATACTATCTCCAAAGGAAACAGAATAGAATAGGAAAGACCAATACTTAGTGGGTAGATGCTCCTGATTGCTTGCTCACACTAAAAAATTCTTTTCACACCTCACGCTTTCAAAACAATATTTTCAAACGCTTTATCAACACTCTTGAGGACTGTTACAAGAGTTATCATAAAGCAAACTGCCTTACTATTGGCACTCTAAACAAATATTTTCAGAAAACACTTTGTATATATTCTTGAGGACTGATACAAGAATTATTATAAAGTCTGCCTTACTATTGGCACTCCAAATATTTTTCGAAAGCGCACACACACACAAATCAAACAAAGTGAACTAAGCAATTAAGAGCCCATAGATAACCATGGATACAAAAGGTGTTAACACCTTCCCTTTGTATAACCTACCCCCGAACTCAAAATCTTTTAAAGGTATTTCATTTTCTTTTATACCTTTCCTAAATTGGATAAAATAAAAGTCGGTGGCGACTCTTGCTAACCGCAACATGTTTTGCGAAAAACAAAACAAAAAGTCAATTCTCCCATCGTATTACAGATAGGTTTGAATTATGGAACTCTAGATTTAAAATTTTCATTCAAAGTCTTGATTTTGAATTGTGGAAAACTATAATCGATGGTCCATTTATCCCTACTCACCATATAAATGGAGAAGTACTAGCTAAATCATATTTATTTTGGACCATAAAGGAAAAGAGAAAGTTTGATGATTTCAAAACAAAACAAAAAAAATCTTAGTCATGTATATAGATGACAACCAAATTTTCTATGTTCTTAATTGTTACTCCACTAAGGAAATGTGGGACACACTTGAAATGATAAATAAAGTTTCTCCAAGTGTCAAACAAGAGCGAATGAACACACGAGGCAAATTGATGAATGTTTTATTCATAAGTGCTTCTTTAAGTATATAAATGTTGGAAATAATGTTATAACCTTCATTACTTCTTTAATTAATTATTTGATTGATTGGTGTGAATATATGAGTCAAGGTGATTATTGTGATTTATCGATAATATTATGTGACGTGTGATGCCTAAGTGTGATGTGCGGGGTAGTTGAAATAAGGTGTTAGTTAGAATAATAAATAAATAAAGTTTATAATTAGCATTATTATTTAATTAAATAAAATAAAGATGATTATGTGAGGTAAGTAATTGAGGGCACAATAGAAATATCATATTAGGGGTCTTAAGGCTTACTAAGTAAAAAGGGGAAAAGAGAAGGAAATATTCATTCATCGTGAAAATTTGGGAGAAGCATGAGAGAGAGAGAGAGAGAGAGAGAGAGAGAGAGAGAGAGAGAGAGAGAGAGAGAGAGAGTTAGGACAAGAAGAGGAGAAAGAAGAACCAACCGTAGAATTGGGAAGAAAATTAAAGCTATAATATAAGGTAAAGAGAGTTATCATAATTCTTATAATTGATCTAAGGTTTAGATAATTGTATGTTGGGGTTGTATTTGGGGTTTTGTGATGAATTTGATGATTATGATGACACTATGATGATTGATGTTTGAATTGTGTTGGTAATATGATATATGATGTTGATGATTGGTGAATTGACGGGCAATAACATGATCTAGAGTCAAATCCATCATTCTATGGATTTGAAGGTCTAGGATTTGATGAGGATTCTTGGGATTTTGATTAATGATTGTATTTGGATGTTTGTAATCGATAAATATATGTTAGAACTAGGCTAATAGACCTTACAACGCAGGAAAATACTAATTTAAATAGGTTTTGGGGTTAAAAATTTGGACTGGTATGATGCAAGTCGCGTAGGATTTTCTGCAGAAATTGCAGAGCCCACTTAGCGCGCTCCCAAAAATAAAATACGGTTCAAAACAGATAGGAACGCGCTTAGCGCAAGAAGGAGGCCACTTAGCCCGAGTTACTTGGACAGAAAATATTATTCTTGAAAAATTGTTTTGGATTATGAAAGCTTATATTTTATACTAATTTTTGAGTAACTTTATGGAATTTAATTAGCAAGTTTAGATGGGTTTGGAAGGCTATTGGTCGATGAAGTGGAACTTGATTAATTGACTATATGTATGTATCGTTTGTTGTTGTTATGAGTTATTGTTATAATGATTTATAACATGACGAATGTGAAGTATGTGTTGTATTAATTGAGATGATTGTGATGTTGGTGTAATTGAGAAAATTGTATGATATGATGAGTAAGTGAATGGTGATGCAATTTTGACTAGCCATGGTCGTTGATTATTGTGACGTTGTGCATCTTACATTCATAGTATATTTTAGAACAATAGTCTGATGATGTTTGCAGGATAATTGGTCTGGTGATGGTCTCGATGCCATAGTGCGAATTGGGTGCGATATTGTGAGGCGCTCTAGTTCCAAGCAGGAATGGATCCTATTGGTGGGGATCTTTGTAGAATTATGATTGAGTCATCAGTCAAATTTGGTACCACATGCATGAGTTATTGATGTTTCATTGCATTCTTTGTGACATTGCATAATATTTAATTGTGTGATGCTTTGACTATCCGTGATGTAAAGGATGATTAGGTGATGAGTGCGATTTGAATTATATGATGATGTTATGAGTAGATGATGATGTGCAGGTGTGAGTAAATATGTGAAGCATGAGGATACGCATCTATCGGTATATATGTGATTGTGGATACTTGTTGTACAACTACTATGTTTATCCCTTATTCCGTTGAAGTTTAGAGGATAGCTTTGTGGAGTCTTTTAGAGCTTTATTTCGAATAAAGAGGATCTTGTTCTGATACGTAAGATTAGGGTTGGGATCGTTTGTTTTAGAACTATTATGTTCTTTTATTTTGTTTATTTTGATGTGATGAGTTACCTTTATTGGTATTTAATTATTTTGATTTATGATTCATGAACAATAAAGTATGAAGTGGTTTTAATAAATAAGTTTGAACTATGAATTCCGTTGCGAGAAGTTGTATTATTTTGTGATGATAAAGAATTATTGTTTTAAATCATTTTTGAGAATCCGTGTTACGGATCATGACTTGTTATTGTGAAGTTTTTATGAAGGTGACACCCTTGATGGATGTTTTGATTGATTTTAATTCGTATTATATTGCGAATGTTGTATGTGGGTAAAAAGGGTATTATATTAATGGTATCGAAGCAGTTTGGTCAGTCCGACCAGATTATTGAGTCTGTAGTGTGACAGTTGAATATTGTCGATAGTTATTCTAACTTTGATGCTAATTTTGGTGTGAACATAGTGTGACAATTGAATAATGGAAGAAGAAAAGAAAAGATGAATTGAGGAAGAAAGAGAATTAAGGTTTGAGTGAAAATAGGGGAAGAAGAAAATATCTGCAGAGTTTCTCTCTTCTCTCAAAACTGAAACTTATCAATTACGTGATGGCATTAGTGTATTACAATAATAGGGTAACTCCCTATTTATAGGTTGAGTTTGCTTGCTCCCTAAGCAAAATAACATAATTCTTCTAACATTACAAAATAAGACTAAGTAAAAAATTCTTTTCGAGGATAACCCCTTCGACATTTCGACATCTATACAACCTCGACACACTAAGCTATTGTGACACCATATTGCTTTTGTCGAGCAACCTGTTTCGCCACAAAAAAATTCATTCTCAACAATATATACAAATATTAAACACCATGATTAGTTTATATGTCTAATATATATATATATATATATATATATATATATATATATATATATATATATATATATATATATATATATATATATATATATATATATATATATATATATATATATGATTTCAGAAGAATTTGATGATAAATTAAAATTTTATCAAACAATTTTTTCAGGTAGATGAGTCTTAAAGCTTGATGTGTTCGGTTATCATGACAGGAATGTAAGTTTAAGAGTGCGCCTAGGAGGGGGGTTGAATTAGGTTTTCAAAGATTTATCCGATTTTTAGAATACTTGTACTTATTTTTCTGGTTAAGTGTTTGAAGGTTTTTGAATATTTCTTTTCTTTTCTTGATAATAGTGATGAAAGCGGTAAATTGCGGAAAAGTAAAGAACATACCGATATATACTGGTTCCCCTCACAATCCGAGAGTACTCCAGTCCCCTTTCAAACACGAAAGAGATTTTACTATTGTTAGATCTTTGTACAAGACTATACCAAGAATCCTCCTACAATCTTCTAACAACACCACCAAGAACAATCCTCTTGGATTTTTCACTAACTTGTTTCCAACAATCCTGGACAACAAGATCTCAACCACCAAGAACAATCCACTTGGATTTACTATCTTGATTATGAGAACAATCCTCTCACTAATCAATAACCCTTGCTTCCAACAATCCTGGATAGCAAGTCAATAATAATGAATATATTTGAGTAGAAATGTTAATGAACATATATCAATCTATAAGATTGATCTTCTCTTTCAAGCAAGACAATTTACAATGATATAATAGTGCTCAAGTGTTTATGTATGAATGAGAAACTTTTCTAACAATGTGTAGAAAAAGTTTCAATGAAAGTTCAAGTATGAAACACTTGTATGAAAATATATGATCAAAAAGGTGGTAAATTGTAATGAAAGAGGTGAGATTTAAATATGAAGTTTATGGCATTTATATAGGTATTTACACCCTTTAGAAAGAGTATAAAATGATCAAACAATGCAATGTTTAAGGTTTGAAAAGATATTCACGTTTGAACATGAAGCAAAGTGAAATAAGGCAATGGTTCAGCAGGTAATCGGTTACCAAAAGCAGGGTAATCGGTTACCCGCTCCCAACGTTCATATTTTTGAATTTTTCAACTGAGTAACCGATTACTGAAACAAGGGTAATCGGTTACCCATACAAAAAACAGTGGGAAAAGTTTCAGTAACCGGTTACTGAAACCAGGGTAACCGGTTACCTCAGCATAAAAGGTGAAAATGCATGTTTTTCAAGGTTGAAAACTTATGCCATGCATATATAAGTTTGGGCATGCATATGTATGAAAGTTTATATGATTTTTGAGCACTAAGGAATATCAATGTAAAAGGATTTAGCTTGTACCATTATGACATGAAGATCAATCAAACAAAGCTAATCTCCATGAAAGTTGCAATCTTGATCCATAGCTAATTTGATCTTTTTGCTCATCCTTTATTGATGTATACTCATGATAGTTGTCTTCATCAAAACATAATATTGTAGAGGCTTGCCTTCACAAGGAAAGCATCCATATTTGGTTAAACACTCACCAAAATAAATGAGAGACACACACCACATATTCACCTAAAACTTTAAGGTGATAGGTGTATGGGTCCTCTCATTAATAAATGTTCAACCTCCATTTTTCAAAGTAATATAGGATTTAGAACTCATACTTGTTTCTCCACACAACTCACATTTGTTTCTTAACAATCCCCCCCTTCAAGTATGAGTCCATCCACTATACCCCCTCAAGTAGATGCTCTTTCATCCACATGCTTGTACCGCTGTAGAGAAACACCCTTATTTTGTCATAAGCACTTCAACGGGACACCCCGCCTGTCCACCATGTTAGGAAGACTTTTGACACAAAGAGGCAGTCCCTTTCTCGAATCGGGCTCTAATAACTTTATTGGGTCATCATGAGAGGAAAACATTCACACTGGGTCAAAGACTCACCTAAAGGTCAAAGGCTCACCCAAACAAATGAGAGAGACATCACATATTCATCTTAAATCTTAAGGTGATAGGTGAATGTGTCCTCTCATTTAAGAAGTGTTCAACCTCAACTTTTTTAAGTAATGTGAGATTTAGAATCATACTTGTTTCTCCACACAACTCATACTTATTTCTTAACATGATGAACGGATATTTAAAACGGCTAAACAAATTATTTTATTATTTTAGTAATATAATATAAAAATTTAATTATAGTTTTAACCATAATTTAAGTAATACACAAAATTAATCCTTCTATTTTAAATTTTGGCTTAAATGCACTTTTGGTCCCCCTATATTGACATTTTTAACATTTTAGTCCCCAAACTAAAAAAGCCAACTATTAAGTCCTCCATTTTTAAATAAGGTGAATTTTTGAAGGTCCCTTATCACTTAACAGGTTTTTTAATGACATGGCACTTCATATTTAGTCCAGTCACTTGCCACATCATTAAAATTACTTTGAAAAGTATTTTTAATTGATAAATTCATATTTTATTTTTAATTTGGTGAATTATTTATTAATAGAATATGATACTGCATGATGTTTATCTTCATCCCCTTTCTAAAACCCTAGATCTGCCGCTGACTCCATTTTAAGAAAAATCTCACACATAGCATAATTGTTCCAAAAATAAACCACCATCTCCATTAATTTCAACCATTCACAACAACATCAATAGCACAATAAATCCAGAAGCAAACAAAAACTCAAATCTCAGTAACACAACAACAATTTAAAGTAGAGAGAGATCAGAAAATGGAAAAGAAGAACCATGATTTAAATTGCAAACGCAGCGCTGCTACCACGGGCGAAACCACCAACTGTCGCCGACTCCATCTCCGGCAGATTCTCCTAGTTCTGATGACCACATCAACTCCGACGACCCCTCCTTTGCGCAATCTTCTTCTTGATATCACTAATATCCCTCTATTGCTCTTTAATTCTTAACTTTAATTTGTGCTTCGATGTTAGTGCTGAAGGAAAATGAAAGCTTGGTGTTTCTGGAAAAAATAGAAAATGAGAGAGAAAAGTTTTGGTTTGATTGAAATGAGAGAGAGTTTTTGCTTTGTATTTGCTTTCATGAAGAAGAGGATGAAGTTTATGTCTGATTAAAATGAGAGACAGGTACTGTTTGTTTTTGTTACTGCATCTTCTTTTTTTAACTTCTTAAGATTAATAGAGAGAAATTAAAGAAATTGTTGTTAGGTTTCAAAAGGGGATGAAGAAGAACTCAAAAGAAGAAGAAAAAGTTGGATGAGGAAGAAGAACTTCAATTGACGAAGATGAAGATGAAGATTCACTGTTTTAATTTTATAACCTAATTAAAATAATTTTTAATTCTCAAAATAAAATATAATGTTTTTGGAAAAATAAAATATTAATTTACCAATTAAAATTGCATTTCAAAATAATTTTAATGATCTGGCAAGTGACTGGACTAAATATGAAGTGCCATGTCATTAAAAAACCTGTTAAGTGATAAGGGACCTTCAAAAATTCACGTTATTTGAAAATGGGGGACCTAATAGTTGACTTTTTTAGTTTGGGGACTAAAATGTTAAAAATGTCAATATAGGGGACCAAAAGTGCATTTAAGCCTTAAATTTTTAAATTTTTTTATTTAAAATGATGATGTTTTCTTTTTAAAAGTATGTGTTATTTGTGATATCATATAAATTAAAATAGTTTTTATACATTTATAGATAAAAATAGAGGTTATAAAAATAAATAAAAGTTAATTTTAAGTGTAAAAAATGTGAAAAAGATTAAAACTATTCAAATTTAAAAAAGTGATTAGTTTTATTAATTAGCAAAAATGAAAAGACTAAATACTATAATTAAATTTAATATAAATAATAGGCACATCAATTATTTTTATCAATAGCCAATTTTTTTTATTTTTTTTATAAGTGAAAGAATTATATTGAAACAAGTGCTAAACCCATCCAATCCGATACAAACAGACGACGGGATTAACAATGCAATCCTCTCTAAGACAATTTCCAATGGGAGTTTCTTCTATTGAGTTCTCCACATGTACCATTAATTTAATAATTAAATATTTAAAAAATTTGCCATGTCATAATAGAGTTGCATTGCAATGCAACAACTAAAAATTGTAGTACCCAATCAAATCAAGTTATGAGGTAAAATTGTGGGACTCATATCAGATTTTTATTAAAGTTAATTAAGTAAATTTTTTTAATATGATGTGGCTTAATGGGTCCCATAAAGAACTCAAATGTAAATTTCACCATTGGAGATGCTCTAACTATATCAATCCTACCCTTGTACGTTAAAAAAACCCAACCAATAAGATAAGATACTAACTACGCTCACTTTTATTATTACATGCTTAAAGATCTAACTTATTACAGAAAAATGGATTTAGCCGACACTTCTAAAAGAAACTAATTAGTAATTAGCATCTCTTCTCTTGAATGAGAATATATTACACAATACACAGTCCTACTAATGACAGAAACGTCTAAATATAATACTTTAGTATGATAATCAACAGATTAATTACTAAGCATAGAGTTAATGAAGATTGTTTACTTAAGCAATAATCAATAAGTTTGATGAAGTGTGGTTAGTTATGAAAGTAGTTAGTTATAGTGTAACAAACTAACTAACCAACTTGAAAACGGTTATGAGTCAGTTAAATCCGTTACAGTTATTTGCAAAGCAAGGTTCTATTCTATATATTTAACATCGATCAGAATCATCTTCGTCATAAATCACTCTTTGAAGAACGATCGAGAAAAATCCAAAGGAAGCACCATGACAGCTTCACATGAATCCAGCTCCGACGAAGAATCCAACGACAAATACTCCATGAAAAATCGTCCTCCATCCATCGCCGGAGAACCACCAAAAACCAACACTCCCGGTTCATCACCACCCAAGGCTCAAGTGCAACAACTACCACCGCCCAACGCCGCTCAAGTGCAACAAGTACCACCGCAGGATCCTCCGCAAAATGATTTCGTCGATAACCTCATTTGCAGCTTGTTGCTTGTCGACGTCCTTTCCTTTGCCGCTGTGGTGGTAACATTTTCTTCTTCATCTTCTTTCTTTCTTTCTTTCTTTCTTTCTTTATGTGTATCCAGTTTCTCAATGGAGAAGTAATTATTGATATTTGTTTATATTTTATATTAAGAAATTATTAATATTTTGTTTATAGCTATAGATTCATGATTCATTGTGTTTCTAAATTCTCTAACTTGTTATGTTTCAGGTGTGGTATCTTTTTCATAGAAGGACATGAATTGTTATTGATTCAGCAAGTTGAAGAAGTGCATGTGATAGATAATATGAGAGGCTGAATCAAATTTACAACTATAGTGGATATCATTTCTTTACCTTTACTTCATTTCTTTCTTAGCATTACAGCAATTTGCAGTGTAAATCTTACATTCACGCACATATATTGTTGCTATGATTTTTACATAATACGAAGGATATTGGAATAAATCTCTTTTTTTCTTCTTATTGTTTACGGTACCATATATTTAGAAGCCGATATCAACAATCATGTATGCTATTACATATATTTCGTTCTCAAATATTTTAGTGAATCCAGCTTATAAAATAATGGTTTAATTTAAGGACTTAGAAAATATGGCGGTTCCAACCATTAGTATAACTGTGAAACTTAAAATCTCAAAATATAATGTTAATATCGTTCTATATATAAATATTAGTTTTATTTTGTATCATAATTGTCTAAGCTTTTTTAAGGCACTATGGACATAATAAGAGTATTCATAATGCAATTGAGATCGATTTTAAAATAAAAATTAATTTGATTCAACAATACAATTATTTAAGGTTTAACTTACAATTATTAAATGACGAATAAAAATATGATTTCATTTAATCTAATCTAAAGTGGGTTAATTTGAATATGTTTTTAGATATTCAAATACATATTATAATTATTTTTATTATTATTAATATAATTACTTTGAAAATATTATATTTAATGCAAAATAAAATATACAATATATTGTAGATTAATATTATAGAACGACAATAATCCATTATATTTGAAACAAATAAAATAATAAATAATAAATAAAATAAGAGAACGGCTGATTTGTTTTTTGGTGTAATATTTATTTCTGAGTTACAATTGGTACAGTGAATATGTCAAAGTTTTATTTTCTCTTTATGTTAAGTTATTGTTAGTGTGGACAAAGTAATGTTACTGCTTTAGTAAGCAGTTGCTTTTACCTATTCCTTTGCTACTATCCCACGTTTCTAGTACATTTCTAGTGTTTGTTAGTGTGGGCTATTTTTTCTCAATTTCAGTTTCTGTAAGAATTCTCCTTAAACTATTATTTTGTAAACACATTTACTTCACAGAATAAACAATGGTTATAATACCACACGGCTTTAAGTTTTGTTCCTGTTGAGTATGCATCATAATATAATTCCGGTTTCATTTGTGTTAATATTGTTCAGAAATGTGTGGTTAGTAATAGTAAGCATGTTGAAAAACTACCCAGTTAGAAAAGTTTCAAATTCATAACATATAAACACATCAAGTTTTTCAAAAATGTTGTTATTTTTTGAAAGATTGATTTTTTTTATAGATTTATCAACATTCCGTTTTATCTGTACAAAACTGCAAATTCTAAAAGAAATTTATAATCTATGCAACATTTTCCAGAGAAGTGTCGAGCTCTTATTTGTGTATCGATCAAAATTCAATTGACATGGTAGATGTTGACATTGGGGATACGTATGCATGCGAAAGTCCATAGTGCTGAAAAAACAAAATGGAAGACGTTCATTGGGGCTTTAATGGTAATTATGTTTTTTTAATTTTAATTTAATAATTTATTTAAAATATGTTAATTTTAACTGTTCATGAAATATTGCTAATTTATTATAAATATTGCTAATTTACCCTAAACCTGCACCGATTTTTTCCTGGAATATAACGCCATACAAGCTATTTTTACCTTCTTCAATGGTCGACCACCTTCTGGAACTTTCTTCAAGAGGTTTTAAGGAGTGTGTTTTGTAATTTGTACCCAAGAGTAACACGTCCTTGTTTATTTATCCAAAACAATTGGGCCCACCACACTGTTCCAACTTAATCGGCCCAAGAAAACTAAACGCCATCATTTTCCCTGTTAATGTACATGCATGTAACAAATATTAAGCATATGAATGGGTCTTTCCTAGACATGGCAATAAAACCCAGACCTATGGGTACCCACCCGAACCCGCCCCGAAGTTGACGGGGAAAACCCGCTCTGACTGGGTTTGGGTTCGGGTTTGGGTTTTCCCCGATTAGAAAACATGGGGATGGGTCGGGTAATGGGGACACTAGTACCCATCCCGAACCCGTCCCCGAACCCGCTCCGTTTATTTCAATATGTACATTATTATTTATATTTCATAATTTATATTATTAAATATGTGGCTAATGTTTTAATAATTTGATTTGTATTTATTATTTTAAATATTTGAAATATATGAATGAAATTTTTTGAGATTGTTTTATTTTGTTATTTATAATGTAATTTGATTTTTGAAAAAATAAATATTTTTATTAAAAAAATTGATTTTACGAAATACTTGGTGGCGGGGCGGGGATACCCGAACCCAACCCGAACCCGTTAAGATCGGGTTTGGGTTTTAATTCCCCATCCCCGTTTGGGTTTGGGGCGGGTAACGGGGATTGATTGGGGATCCGGGTTTGGGTTTGGGGAGGTAAAAACCGTCCCGACCCGCCCCGTTGCCATGCCTAGTCTTTCCACCAATTCTCACTTTTTTTTAAAACTTCAATAAATATATTAATTAAATAACAATTCTATCATTTTACAAATGTTTCTAAAACAATACAATTTTTTTTTTTTTTTTACTAAAACTATTGATATTTGATAAAGTTTATATTCTATAATTATTTCACATTTGTTGGAATACAATTATTTCACATTTGTAATTTTTTTAACAACATTTAATTATTTTTTTCAATTTATTTTTTATAATTAAAAAATAATTTATATTATTGTTTAAATTTTTATTTATTTATCTCAAACTTAGAGTAATATATGCTAGGGAGATACTTTTCTTTTAATTCTCATTTATTATAAATAGTTTTATTAAAAAAATAAAATTTTATATATTTACTCACGTATCAGAAAATTATAAATATTTTTATATTTTTCTTTTATTTGTTTGACTTTTTCTATGCCCATCAAAGTTTTAGCTAAAATATAGTTTCCATCTATAAATTACCTCCCACTGATTCACCAAAATTTTAGGAGAATTAGAGTTTCCCTCAATACATTAATGTTTTGATTATTCCGTCCATTTGAATTAAAAACTATCAAACACAAAAAGTAAAATTGAATTATGTATGAAATTTATATTAAATATTAGTAAAATCAAGGTTTTAAATTGGTTAAGCATCATAGTAATCATCATATTAAATTTATTGAACATTATCCATGTTCTAAAATATTGTACAGAATCAAACAACCTAATACAATTACACATTAAACTAACTACACATTAAACTAACTAGGTAAATTACCCGTGCGTTGCACGGGTGTAATTAAAATATATAGGTTAAATATTTTATAAAATATATATAATTTAATATAGTAATTGAATATGTTTTAAATATACTAAAAATATTATATTAACTTTTATCTATTTAAAATTAAGAATAATATTTAGAAGTATGAGAATTTTTATTGTTTTAACTTATAAGTTTGATTATTTTTAAATTTGATATATCAAATTTGATCCTTAAAGAGAAATCATATAATATTTTAATATATTTTATCTAAAATCCTATATTTTGTATTTATATTATAATTTTTATTATTAATAACTTTTTTTTATTAAAGTTGTTATTTTAGTAGTTCTTCCATACATAAAATATGAGATAGCGAGTAGACTATGTTTAAGAAAACTTTATAAAATAATTCCGATTTATAATGTATATTAACAAAAGCAATTTATAGTATTAATTCCAAATTTCTTTTTTAGACCATATATTTATCAAATATTATACTGTAATTTATTTTCTATTATGAATAAACTTTAGTCTTTTATTATATTGTAGTTAGATAGTTTGGCATTGAACCGAAAGAATGATATTTTTTGTTTGTTTATTGAAATGTAAAAATATGTTATATTTATTGATTTTATGGGAAAAACAAATATAATATTTTGTGATTCATTAACTTTTTTTTTGTAAGCAAGAATTTTATATATAAAATAACTAAGGGTTCTCAAACCTTGATACACATGAAACGGAATAAAACCGCCAAAGAAAGATATTACAAACCAATTAAACTTATGACATAAAAGACACCGGGTCTTTGTTAAACTCGTAAAAACTATAATTGGAATGTGCAATATCTCCAAAAAAAAACCATCTCCATATCAAAATCTTGATATTCCAAATCATGTTAGTAACATTCCAAACCTCATTCCTAAAGCAAAAACCATTTCTTGTCAACCAAATAATCCAAGAAGTGGCTAACCAAACCACCCCCAATTCGCCTTCTTTAATTCTTTTGACACGGCCCATCGAATTCACCTTCTTTAATTCTTTTGACACGGCCCATCGAATTCACCTTCTTTAATTCTTTTGACACGGCCCATCGAATGTCATTCCATAAAAAACGGGATACATTCTTCCATATTCCAACCCAGAAAATCCACCCACTTAGCAATCTCTTTCCAAACAAATTTAATCACATTGCATTTGAAGAAAATATGGTCCCTATCTTCCAAATGCATATCACAAAAAACATACTTTAAATTAGAAGAAGTTATGTTAATACCTCTATACACCAATTGATCTTTTGTGAGAAGCCTATTCGCAAAAAGCCTCCAACCGAAGCTTTTAATCCTAAAAGACACCTCCATCTTCCAAATTAACTCCAAAGCATCATCCTATCATCCTACCTATTGTGATTCATTACTTGATTTTAGTAGGATATTTATACATAAATAATTTATTCTCTCTATGATTGTATATAAGACATTGCGAAAATATTAGTTAACAACTACATGTTTCAATTAACAAATAATAATTTAGATCCACCGTCTTACTTTTTCGAATTAAAGGTTACAATGTCTAAAATACTTATATTTTTTTAGTATATAATATGTAAGGTTAATTACACAAATTCTTGTTATATCTACTTACATATATAAATTATGTAGACTTTTATTTGTAAGAAATTATACATTTTATTGTATAAATCATTTTATCTTTTAAAATAATTTATTTAATAAAAAAAATTAAATATTTAAATTACTTAGGAGTCATTATAATTCTAATATCATTAGTATTCTCGTTGTTAACACAAAAACATGGAAGGATATGAGGTAAAAGAAACTTAAACAATAAATCTTTATAAAATTATTCAAAAAAAAAACTTAAGCAACGGACCTTTATAAAATTATTCCAAAATATCTAAAAAAAATTGTTTGTTGTTAATCTTCATGTTAAATTGAAAAGAAAAAAACAATAACGAAATTTTTTTTAGTAGCATTAAGATAAAAACAATCCTTTACTACCTCCAACAAAAACGACATGATCATTAGATCTTCTAAATGAAAATACTTCAAAGGCTACCTTTTCATCATGTTCTATGTTCAGCACCTACTTCAGAGTTCTTCAAACATTTATGATTAACTGTTTGATTGAAGAGAAGTACACAACTATTAATTTTATAATTTACACATTAAAATTCATATAAAGGCAAACAGAAGAAAAAAATCGTACATACCTTATTGAAGAAGCTTCACAATAGTGTTGTTTATATATAAGAATTGTTAAACTATTTTCTACAACATTCATATATAATTAATATTAGAATCATCAAACTATTTTCTGTAACACAATCCATTTCAAAAGAGTAATTCAAAATTATGATGTCGAAGATCAAAAGAAAATGAATAAGGAATATAAAACATAAAAGCGATAAATTTTTTTCCGCATATGAATCGACCTTCCAATAGATATCTCTTATAAATATTCAAAACCTTGACATTGCAAAGAGAAAAAAAAAGAATATTATACAAAATAAAGACTAAAGTGTTTTTTTTTAAGAAAGTGAAGATGACTCAGAATCACATATTTATATATACAATAAAAATCATGGATGAAAAATTAACAATTAATGAAAATAATAAATAATCAATTTATTAATTAAAATTTTACATTAATGTATAATTTAGTGAATGGTCACATATAAATAATAATTAATAAAAGGTTTAAGTTATAAATTTATTTCCAATTAAAGGAATAAGTTATAAATTTATTTCCAATTAATAAAATAATAATTAATCAATTTGTTAATTTTTTTTTATCAATGTTATAAGTTAGTGAATAGTGACATATAAATGATAATATAAAAATAGTATTTTAGAGGTTTATGTAATAAATTTATTTAAAAATAAATAAAAAACAATAATTATTATCAGACGTGCTATTAATATTAGAGTTGTTACACATTTATTATTAAAAGTTATTAAGTTACAATATTCATATCTAATAAAATTGAACGAGAATAAAAATTGTATGTGAATAAAATTTAAAATACGTATATATTTATTTCTTTGAATTTTAAAATATTAATAAATAGGTATAAATTTAACTTATATGCTTGATTTTATATAAAGTATTGAAAAATTTAGAAATTTTTGTTTAAATTGACATTTAAAAAATTAATCTAATATATATATATATATATATATATATATATATATATATATATATATATATATATATATATATATATATATATATATATATATATATATATATATATATATATATATATATATATATATATATATATATATATATATATATATATATATATATATATATATATATATATATATATATATATATATATATATATATATATATATAACATATATTAATAAAATTTAATATATTATTGTGAGCTAGTATATATACCTTCTAAAATCACAAACCAAAATAAATGACTATATCTTCCAAATAGATATTATTGCGAATACCTTCTAAAAGCACAAACCACAAATTGATCTTATGCATACAATTTATTCTTGTGAGCTAGCATAAAAATATAAACATAAAATATATATAAACAAAAATCAATATATTAAATAAATATATGGAGTGAAAAAAGAGAAAAGTAAATTTTGAGAGTTACAAAATATTAAATAATAAAATATTATTATTATTATTATTATATTAAATAAATGTATGGAGTGAAAAAAGAGAAAATAAAATTTTAAATATTATGAAAACTTTTGTATCATGAAAATGCTAGCAATTATAATTGAGAGTTACAAATTATTAATAGTATTGTTAAAATATTATATTATTATTATTATTTATATTATATTATTATTATTATTATTATTTATTTTTAATATAGGGTCAATTTAGTAAATGACACATTAGGGTCTTTTGTTAAGAAAGACTATTATGATGACACATGGCTATGGAATGATTATCATGATGACACGTGGCTAGGGTTGCCATCATGACAACCTTCCATTTATATATACTAGATATATGGCCCGTGCGTTGCACGGGTTTAATTATAATTTTTAATTAAATAATTTATATATATAAATTATAATCATATGATTAAATATGTTTTAATCATATTAAATATAAAAAATATTATTTAACAGTATGAGAATCTTTAATAATTTATGTATAAAAAATTTTCAATTATGTTTTTTAAATTTGAAAGATATATCATATTTACGTGAATAATGCAATATTATAAAAAATATTATATTAAATTGTTTATTTAGATTATTTATGATTAATCATTAAATTAAATTCATAATACATATAAGAGTATATCAATCTAAATTTTAATTATTCATTTAGTGTTTACTCTATAATTTACAAAATCTAATAAATTTTTTATTCAATGTCAAAACTAAACAAAAATTAAATCATACATTTCTAGATATTTTCTTTTAAAATCATATTATATCTTACCATATTAATTTAAGTGTTTCTTAAACATTTAAATCTTTTAACTTTTTAAATAATTTTTTATCTTTTTTATTAAAATTATCCTCTTTTGTGTAAAATTTTAGAATTTAGTATTTTTAAAACTAAGTTTTTTTAATTACTGAAAAACTACCATACCCAAAATAAATCAAAAAAAAAAAAGAAAAAGAAAATAAGATAAATATATACCATAAACATATTTTAAAACATTTATCAATAATTTCTTTACCTATAACATATTTTATAAAGAATATTGTATGTATCTTTAATATATTTGCACATAAAAATATTCATTTTTTACACCATGACATTGATCCCTTAAAATCCTTCCATTAAAATAAACCAAATAAAATAAAAATATTCTATCTTATTTCTCAATTTAAGAATTGTAATATACATATTAATATCATTAAAAAAAATAGAGGTTAAATATCGACGTAATAGTGACTGGAGCTTCCGATATTGACATAGATAATAAATTAATAGTCTTTTACGTTGCTAAACAAAAAAATAAGACATGTGTATAAAGTAAGAAATAGAAGAAAAACTATCCTACAATCTCGAAGATTTCCAAAAAAGTGAAAATATAAAACTAAAGTCACATATTTAAATTCACTGAGCAGAAACATGTAGAACATTAAAAATAAATAAAATTATAATAGAAATTTCTTTATTCAAGGTCATCTCAAGCTCCTTTAACCATGTTTTGGTTTCCAATATAACTTTGTTGGATGAAGAGTGTTATCTGAACAAAACAAAAAATAGACTAATGATGATCTTTAATATTCATCTTTCGTTCCTTAAACGAAACATCATATCAATATTTGCATACCTGATGCTAACCTTCTCAATTAGATTCACTTCAACTGTGAATTCAATCACATCTGATCAACAAAAAATATACAATATATTTTACATGAAAATCGAATAATTGAATATGAGATTTAATAAAAAAATAAACTTATCTAAAAAACCATAGAAAGAAAAAGAAAACAAAAAACATATTGAAGTTATCATGGTGAAAATCATAGAAAATTATGAATTTGTGAAATGTATATCAAAGATATTGAGTAAATGATAATGTGAGTTTATGTAGAATTTTATAGGTGTGGGAGAATGTAAAGGAACATAAAATTTATTGGTATTTTAGGTATAACGTTATTATAGTTATGATATATCATTTTCTATATAAAATATGATAAATTAAATTGAGTATTATAATGTATTATAAAATTTTAATTCAATTGAAAAGTAGATTACTTAAAAAAAGTATATAAAATTGGAGAGAAATTTAAAAAGTTGTTTATATAAATAATATATATTAAATAAATGTTATTTTTTATTTAATATTAATTGTAATGTAATGCTATATAATCTAACATTTTCCATTTATAAAATAATATTAAAAATATCATTTTCTTACTGAAAATTTAAAAAATTGAACAATTTATAATTATAAAAAATATGAATAAATAAAATTGAGTATTATATATTCTCAAAGTAAAACTCTACTAAAAATGTATTTTATTAATTAAGAAATTCTTTAAAATAAAAAATCATTTCACTTTTACTTCATTCTATTTGTTTTTATTTTTTTAATATAATAATTATTAACATATTTAATACTAATTTTTTAATTTCTATCCATTATTACTATATATTAATTACAATTTCAATAACTATTAAAATGAGAATTATAGAAAGTAAAATAAAAAATGGTGAGAAATAAAGAAAATAGAATATAAAATGTTGGAAATTAAACTTATAAATGAGTGGTTATATAATAAAATGGACCATTTAATGGATTGTTAAGAAAAAACTTTAAAAAGAGTAACGTTTAAAGAATAATAATTTTATAATACTGATAAATGAATTATGTAACTATAGAATAAAAACGGTAAAAATTAAAGAAAGAAGAATAAAAACGGTGGGGATTAAAGTTATATAATGAGTGATTTTATAAAACAGTCCATTTAATAGATAGTTAAGAAAAAATATTTAAAAAAAATAACGTTTAAAGAATAATAATTTATTAATACTGATATATAAATTTTGTAACTATAAAATGTTATTTAAGAGTTCATTAATTTTATTGTGAAAAACTTAAAAATAGTCTGCTATAAATTTACAAATAAGAAATAAATATATCTCAAACTTATATATCAAATTTAGATTTTATAATTTTTATTTCTATTTTATTAGATACGGTTAAAATTGGAATAGGAATGCAAATATTTTTATAAGCTATATTTTTCTAAATTATATTTAGAATTGGAATAGAAATATTATTATTATTATTATTATTATTATTATTATTATTATTATAATTAATATTATTATTATTCATAGTTTTATGATTATTATTATTATTATTATTATATTATTATTCATACTTATTTAGATTTATATTAAAGTAGATAATAGATAATTTTAATTCAATTTATTCTTCTGAGCTAGCATAAAAATATATACATATAAAAATTTTTTTATCTAATATTTTTATACTTTATAATTAGAATATTTTTGAGAGTAACAAAATATTATTAAAAATATAAACATAAAAATACATACATATAAAGGTTAAAAATATATAAATATAAAAGTTTTTTATCTAATATTTTTATACCTTATAATTAGAATATATTTGAGAGTTACAAAATATTAAATAATAAAATTATATTAAAAATATAAATATAAAAATACATACATATAAACAAAAATTTATCTAATATTTTTATACTTTATAATTGGAATATATTTGAGAGTTATAAAATATTAAATAATAAAATATTATTATTATTATCATTGGATGAGTAATTTAGAAGAATTTGAGTTAATGTAAAAATTAAAATTTTCCCCATTACAAATTAAATATAATTCTTATGATTATTATTATATTTAATTGGTAGAATTAAAAAGATAAAAAATATTATTAAAAATATAAACATAAAAATACATACATATCAAAGTTAAAAATATATACATATAAAAGTATTTTTATCTAATATTTTTATACTTTATAATGAGAATATATTTGAGAGTTACAAAATATTAAATAATAAAATATTATTAAAAATATAAACATAAAAATACATACAAATAAAAAAATTTCATCTAATATTTTTATACTTAAAAATTAAATATAATTTTTATTATTATTATATTTAATTGGTATAATTTAAAAAATAAAATATTATTAAAAATATAAATATAAAAATACATACACATGTAAAAGTTAAAAATATTTGCATATAAAAGTTTTTTATCTAATATTTGTATACTTTATAATTAGAATATATTTGAGAGTTATAAAATATTAAATAATAAAATATTATTAAAAATATAAACATTAAAATACATATATTTAAAATTTTTTTATCTAATATTTTTATACTTTATAATTGAAATATATTTGAGAACTACAAAATATTAAATAATAAAATATTGTTTTTATCATTACATGAGTAATTTGGAAGAATTTGAGTTAATGTAAAAATTAAATATAATTCTTATTATTATTATATTTAATTGGTAGATTTTTTGTGGTAGAATTTTGTGAGGATGACACGTAAGCATGAGGCTATGTGAAGATGACACATAAGCAAATGCTAGGGTTTTTGTCTAAGGTTGTCATCATGACAACCTTGCATTTATATTAAGTAGATTAAGATAACTAAATGAAGAAAAACAACAACAGTAAATTCCTCAATGGCTTAACAATAAAACATATAGCTTATTCGAAGGATACTGAATCTTAAATCGCAGAATTTCCCATCCTCGCATATTCTTCTTCTGTGCATACTTATACCACTCTTTTTCAACATGCTTCTGCATTTTGTTACAGTCTGCACTGTGTATTTCTCCATAGAAACTATGTCCATCTTCTTCGTCGATCAGTTCAATGGCTGTTTGGTTGACATATAGCCATTTCTTTGTTACAACCATTGGAAAATGTTGTGTCAAAATACATCAATTTAGAATAGTAACACTGAAAAATAATATATAACCTAATTTTAAACATCATAGTAACAATGAAATCTATTTACCATTACATTGTATAGAGAACTATAAAACTAGAACCGCTAATACAAATATTTTCACTTTGTATGTTTTTTAAAACATGAATATCAAACAAGATTTCTATACCCTAAACATCATAGCAACTTCTAAAATATTTTTCTAAAACAAGAATACCAAAACAGATTATTTTTAAAAACAAATTTTGAAAATTGATTTATAAAAAAATTTTAAAAACTAAAAATTGAAAAAAAAACATTCAAACAAACATAGTCTCTTACCAAAACATTTCTCCTTGCATCAGCTCGTTTACAAATCACCTTTTCCCACGGAAGTCATCATCTAACTCAAACTCAAAGTCGCTGTCATTATCATCTGGATCTGAATTAGGATCATCATAATATGCAACGGTCACACGCTCGAGTGTGCGCTCAATAACTTCAACCATATCCTCCAAACAGAAAAAACAATATTACTCATTGTCATGATTTTGTACCAGAACTGTATATATGTATAATTAGAAAATTCTATAAAACAAAACATCAACCGAAATAAAAAATCATCCACTACCTCGTGCTCGAGTTGTCTTCAAATATATATCCATAGCCAGGCGGCCTCCGGCCATTAATGATTGTATTCCCATCAACGCGTTCATTGTTGTGAGTGGCAGACATGTTTGTTTTCAACTGAGCATGTGGTTTGTTTTAGGCCAAAACCAGATGAAGAGAAAGAAAAGGAAAGAACAAACCCTAATTACTATATATATGAATGGGTCAACTATGAATCACATTCTAAGATCTATATTACTTAATTACTATATATACGAATGGGTCAACTATATATAGTAATTAGAGTTTGTTATTTCCTTTTCTTTTTCTCCATCTGGTTTTGACCCAAAACAAACCACACGCTCAGTTGAAAACAAACATGTCAGCTGCACACAACAACAAACACGTTGAGATAGAATCATGAATGCTCGGAGGTCGCCTTGCTATGGATATATATTTGACGACGACTCGAGCACAAGGCAGTTAATGATTTTTTGTTTTGGTTGATGTTTTATTTTATAGTATTTGATCTAACTATACATATATACAGATCAGATATAAAATCATGACAATGAGTAATGTTGTTTTTTCACTTTGGAGGATAAGGTTAAAGTTATTGAGCGTGCACTCGAGTGTGTGACCGTTGCATATTATGATGATCCTAATCCGGATCTAGATGATAATGGCATCGACTTTGAGTTTGAGTTAGATTACGACTTCTAGTGGAAAAAGGTGATTAGTAAACGAGCTAATGCAAGGAGAAATGTTTTGGTAAGAGACTATGCTTGATTGAATGTTTTTTCAATTTTTAGTTTTTAAAAATTGTTTATAAATCAATTTTCAAAATCTGTTTTTAAAGATAATTTGTTTTTATATTTTTGTTTTAGAAAAATATTTTAGAAGTTGCTATGATGTTTAAGGTTTAGAATTCTTGTTTAATATTCATGTTTTAGAAAACATAAAAAGTGAAAATATTTTTCAGATTTACTACTATGTATTAGCAGTTCTTGTTTTATATTTCTCATATATAATGTAATGGTAAATATTTTTCCGTGTTACTATAACGTTTGAGATCGACTTATATGGTAGTTTTCAATGTTACAATGATGTATTAGCAATTTTGTTTTTATAGTTCTCAAAACAAGATTTTAAAAATTGTTTATAAATTAATTTTCAAAATATATTTTAAAAAATAACCTATTTTGATATTCCTGTTTTAGAAAAAATATTTTAGAAGTTGCTATGATATTTATGTTTAGAAAACCTGTTTGGCATGCATGTTTTAAAAAACATACAAAGTGAAAATATTTTTCAGAGTTACTACTATGTACGAGTAGTTATGGTTTTATAGTTCTTAATACAATGTAATGGTAAACAAATTTTATTGTTACTATGATGTTTGAAACCAGGTTATATAATATTTTACAGAGTTACTATGATTCTAAATTGATGTATTTTGACGTAGTATTTTCTAATGACTGTATCAAAAAAATGGTTGTATGTCAACCAAACAGCCATTGAACTGATAGATGAAAAAGATGAACATACTTTCTATGGAGAAATACACAGTGCAAACCATAACAAAATGCAGAAGCATGTTAGAAAAGGGTGGTATGAGTATGCACGGAAGAAGAATCTGGGAGGAGGGGAAATTCTGCGATTTAAGATTCAGTATCCTCTAGATAGGCTATATGTTTCTTTGTTAAGTTGTTGAGGAATTTATTGTTGCTGTTTTTGTTCATTTAATTATTAGTTTAATGTTTAATTGTATTAGGTTGTTTGATTTTGTACAATATTTTGGAACCTGGATGATGTTCAATCAATTTAAAATGATGTTTACTACGATGTTTAACCAATTGAAACCTTGATTACTAATATTTAATATGAATTTCATACACAATTAAATTTTATTTTTGTGTTTGATAGGTTTTTGGATTTAAATGAATGGAAGACTCAAAACAATAATGTATAGAAGGAAACTATAATTCTCCTAAAATTTCGGTGAATCAGTTGGAGGGAATTTATAGATGGAAACTACATTTAGCTAAAACTTTGATGGACATAGAAAAAGTCAAACAAATAAAAGAAAAAGAAAAATATAAATGTTTATAATTTTCTGATACGTGAAGAAAAATATAAAATTTTATTTTTTGAAAAAAACTATTTATAATAAATAGGAACTAAAAAAAAAGAGAGTAGTGAATACTCTATCTCTCTATCATATAATACTCTAAGTTTGAGATCAAATAAAAGACATTTTAAAACAATAATATAAATTATTTTTTGATTACTACAAAATAAATTGAAAAAGATAATTAAATATAGTTTAAAAATTACAAATGTGAAATAATTGTATTCCAACAAATGTATTATAATATAAATTTTATTAAATATCAATAGTTTTAGTAAAAAAATAGATTATATTATTTTAGAAAAATTTGTAAAATGATATAACTGTTATCAAATTAATATATTTATTAAAGTTTTTTAAAAAACTCATGAAAGGGGAGAAATTGGGAATTAGTAAAAGACCCATTCCTATACTTAATATTTGCCACATGCAAGTACATTAAAGGGAAAAATGAAGGTGTTTGATTTTCTTAGGTTGGTTAAGTTAGAACAGTGCGGTGTGCCCAATGGTTGTGGATAAATAAACAAGGACGTGTTACTCTTGGCTATAAATTGCAAAACACACTCCATACAACGCCTTGAAGAAAGTTCCAGAAGGTGGTTGATCATTGAAGAAGGTAAAAGTAGCTTGTATGACGATGGATTCCGTGAAGAAAGTTTTTGTAGGTTTAGGGTAAGTGTGTGTTATTTTCATCATCAAAATCGTTATACTGTTTTAAACCATATAGTTGAATGTAAAATGAGGGAAAATCAGACTTAAGTGTTGTATTTGTTGCATGCATTTTAGGTTTTCATGAAGATCGACATCTTTGGTGAACCATGGGCTTGAAGGTGGGAAGGGAAGGCTGGTGAGTGGTTAAAAACCATATTTGAAGTGATGTAGTTCTACCGCAACAGAGATGGAGAAACTTTTGGGTGATTCCCTCCTTTTGACTTAGGAAGTTTAGGGGAAACTTCTCTAAGAGGAGTTCAGCGTAATCAGCCACGTGATAACCCTAAAATAGCGGCTACAATTGTAGGATCAGATAACAGCAGGTAAAATTATGTTTGTGCCTCATTTTCTCTCGATTGAATTCTAAAGGCCAGCCACTCTCTTATTGTAAGTAAATTTTTCTTCGTGGCCGGTTCCCATTGAACATCTTCAATTTCCATATCTTTGAATTGTGAGTTTCCACCAACTTGCATAACATTTCCTTTATCTTTATATCTAACATTAGGTCTATAACAATTTTCACCATATGGGAACAATACTGGATATTGATTTCCTAAATAACTTGTATGGTATTCGTCTATTTTTTGAAGTTAACCACACTGCTTTTGCATAACAATGTCTCTTTTTTCTCTAGTATAAACATCTCCAACAATTAAAGAAACACCTTCAGAAACTGGATGATTGTATATCCTTCCATCGGTTGTCCGCTCAGATATTAGATGGAGTTTTAAGTAAGAAACATTGCCTCATTTAATCTATCCCTTTCTATTCGAAATGATCGGGCATGGACATTATATTCATATAGCATTGTAGAAAGTTTACTAACAATTTCAAAATAACTACTACCTCTGTTATTTTAATATAAGTCGTTTTGGACTTTTCATACATATTAAGAAAAATAATAACTCTTGTATGAAAATGAGAAATTACAAATGTTTTTACAAAATTGTCCCTCTTTAATGACATGTCAAGGATAAATTTACATAATGGATAGGATAGAGAATAATAAATATTTAAGGATATAATAGGAAAAATATCATTAATTATTCATTGGAATTGTAAAACGATTTATATTAAAATACAAATATTTTTCCAAAGCGATTTATAATAAAAAACAGAGGGAGTATAATTTTAGTTAACCAACATGTAATTTTGAGGCTCCAAAATATTTGAGGCCGTGTGCGGTGGCACTTGTAACACCCCAATTCTACCAATCATCATCTTCCTTAGCCAGCATATGAGTGCCATATCTGACCTTCTGAGCAGGAGTGCAATCCATAACACGGAAGATTCGCTCGATCTCCTTCAACCAATCAAGAGCACCATCAGGGTCATGCGTACCCTTGAACACCGGCGGATTCTCCCTTTGGAAAGTCGCCAAACTACGAGATCCAACATCCTCGTCAGCATTCGGTCGGTTCTGCATAGCCTGAGCTATCGCTTCCAAAGCAGCAGCTATCGCAGCATAATTCCTCCCAGCCATAGCTTCACTAAAACATAAAAACAATCAGCACAAACAACAATACACAATTGTTAGACTACACTACGACTCGACACTTGGCCGGACAAGACCGACCTGCTCTGATACCACTAATGTAACACCCCAATTCTATCCCAAACATATAAGCGAAAATATCAGAGTATATATAAATAAAAATTGCAACATATAATCAGGATGTCACACTTCCACACAAAAGAAATACACCTGCCATGCTTCTCGAACAGATACATAACACTTAACAGATGGAAAAGAATAAACTCATAACATGCACCTCAAATTCTGAATACATAACATTTGTAGCATACGGTCAACATAGGTTCGACATGCAACGAATCCATAATGATTCATAGAATCAACATAGCATCTTTAAATCATAAAACGGAAACAAAAGAGAAACAATTCCAGAATTACATCATGAGGTTCAATACACAAATCAAACAGCAATAAATAAGCGTTCAATCCCCCGAGTGCTACGTATCAGAGCATTGACACCCAAGACTCGACTATAAGCGGAAACAGCTACTCATCTGGATTACCTACACGTTATCCACGTGGAGGCAACATTCAAACAGAAAGGGTGAGATAACAAACTATATAAATAGGATTATGATAAACCATATATTAGGTAAGGAATATAAATGAATCACCGTTTCACACAACATCAACATAGACAACACAAAGAACATCATCAAAGAATAGTCTTGATATCAATACATCGACATATTCACAAATCAACACATAAGCATCACAATGCATAGACAACAACTTCAACCGACAACAACTAACAACGACTCGAATGCGACTCAACTATGCATATGCATGTGGTACCATTGGAGTAAAACTCCCAACTTAGAACATTGCTAGTAATTCCGAGGCATAAGGCAAAGCCTTCAACACAGTCACATATCAACATCACACCATTCAACTTTATGTTATGCTATGCTATGCGGTAACATACAACGACCACGATTCAACAATGAAACAATGACATAACAACAACACAACAACGGTCACATATCAACAATCACACCGTTCAACTCTATCCAAATACTCACAACACAATCTTAACAACGGGATTATCAACTTCATAGCAACATATATACAATATCAAGAGTCACTAGGATTCACACCATAAGGCTACCCACAGAACAATGCACAATAATAATCATATCGGCAATCACAACATTATTCGCAACGAATGCATCCAAACCCAAACCATAGTTTTCGGTCAATTCACAAAATAATTGCAATATGCCAATATACCAAGTAAGCCAAAACAACTTTCAATTAACATCTAACTAACTTAGATATAATGTTGATTATCAAAACAACCACATTGGCTTAACAATATTATAATTCTCAACTTAATATTCAACCAAAACTCAATTACAGTCAGATTCTCAAGATACCGTAATTTACCGATAAACTGATTAATTAATCTAAATCTAAGTATATTTCAATCAAATAGATTCATTGCAATTAATCAAACTATTAAATTTCACGAAATACACGTCACCAATAAATATAAAGTAATTAATCCATCTTTAATAATTAACTCAATATTTAAATACTAATCAAAATGTGTATCTCTAATTAAATTGAGACATAGTTAGTATCATTTAATTGTACTACCTGAAGAGCATATAATAGGTATCACTTAATCTAACTATAGGAAATACACATATATATCAATGTATCTACTTGAGAAAATCAAGAGTGTTGCTACAGTGCTGTTTCAAAGAAGAAGAAAAAAAGGATGTCGCTACTGTATGCACATGGGAACCGAAACATGCACGGTATTAGAACAGCCATACTTCCATTTTCATTCTTGTTTCAAATTCAATTTTTTATTTATTTACAGTGTCCATTTTGTTACCATTTCAACCCAGAAACATACATACTTCAATTTAAATAATACAGGAACATATATTTCACAGGTTAAGTTAACTATCATTCATAAACATGATATTCTAATTTCAACTACACGGAACAAAATCAACATGAACACAACACAGTGATACATCTATTCCCTAAATCCCACATACAATCCCTCATATTTCTATTTAGGTAGTATGAATCCCTCCTTACCTTGGATTGAGTGCAGCTCTACGAAATCAATGGAAAAATTTGAAGAAAAATGGCACTTGAGAGCAATCCTCTTGGTCTCTTTCTTCATTTCTCAAGAACCCTAGCTCCCCACTCCTTTTCCTCTCTCTGTTCACGAATGAGCTTGCTGAGTTTCTATTTTTTTTCTTTTTAACAAATGAAATGTAGTACCACTTAGTCCCTTATGTCATAATGGGTCCAATTTGCACACCCCCTTAATACTCAATAACACCACAACTAAGCCCAATAATTATATTCACTTCTTAATATAAAAATAATACTATTATTTTTATTCCATAAAATAATATCCGATTATTTTAATATACCGACTTAATAAAATAATTCCGACTTCGACGATAAAATTTCCAATTAATTAAAATATTCCAAAATATTTAATTAAATAAATAATTAACTATTGGGGCGTTACAACTCCCCCCACTAGAATATTTTCGTCCTCGAAAATAGAAATTTACCTGATTCAAATATCTCGGGATAGGAATCTCGCATCTTGCTCTCTAATTCCCATGTCAAGCTTTCACCAGCAGCTCCTAACCAGACAACTTTCACCAATGTAATCTCTTTACCTCTTAGAATCTTCATTTCACGATCCAAAATTCGCACAGGCATCGTCTCCACTGTGAGATTATCACGCACTTGCACATCGTCCATCTGAATCACATGAGACGGATCGGAAACATACTTTCGGAGTTGTGACACATGAAACACATTGTACAAATTAGCAAGATTTGGCGGTAACGCCATACAGCAAGCAACTTTCCCAACTCAATCTGATATCTGATACGGACCAATAAAACGAGGAGTGAGATTTTTAGACTTCAGAGCTCGCCCAACACCAGTCATAGGCGTGACTCTAAAAAACACATGATCACCAGCTTAGAATTTCAAATCTTTCCTTCTCCTGTCATGGTAACTTTTCTGTCTACTTTGAGAAGCTTTCATCTTATCTCGAATAAGCTTCACTTTCTCAGTAGTCTCCCTAACAATCTCGGGTCCAAGTACCACATTCTCACCCGATTCATGCCAACACAACGGAGTCCTACACCTCCGACCATACAACGCCTCAAAAGGTGCCATCCCAATACTAGAATGGTAACTGTTATTGTAAGTGAACTCAATCAACGGAAGATAAGTATCCCACGAACCTCCCTACTCAAGAACACATGCTCTCAACAAATCCTCTAATGACTGAATAGTCCTCTCGGTCTGACCATCCGTATGTGGATGATACGCCGTACTCAACCTCAACTTAGAACCCAACGCCTCTTGCAAACTCTTCCAGAAATTGGAAGTAAACCTTGGATCTCTACCCGACACAATACACAAAGGAACACCATGCAACTTTACAATCACCCTGACATATATCTCTGCTAACTTCGCAATCGGGAATGTGATGTTAATAGGTATAAAGTGTGCCGACTTCGTAATCCTATCAACAATCACCCAAATCGAATCAAATCCTCTCAAGGTATTAGGTAATCCCGTCACAAAGTCCATATAAACGTTATCCCATTTCCATTCTGGAACTTCTAACGGTTGCATTAACCCCACAGGCTTCTGGTGCTCGATCTTTGACTTCTGGCAAGTCAAACAAGCATACACAAACTGTGCCACATCACGTTTCATACCAGGCCACCAAAACCAACTCTTCAAATCTTGATACATCTTTGTAGCTCCTGGATGAATACTCAAACTGCTTCTATGACTCTCTTCAAGAATCACTTTCTTAATCTCTTCATCATCAGGAATGCAAATACGATCTCGGAATCTCAACACACCACGCGCATCTAACTGGAAATCATCATCCTCAAGTCTATCGGTTCCTACCATCAAATCCACCAACTTCACATCTAGCTTCTGAGCCTCTTTAATATTGTCGAGAAAGTCATTTTTAATCTTTAACATTCCCAACATAACACTATGCGGTGTCACTTCACAAACTAAGCTCAAATCTCAGAACTGCTCAATCAACTCCAACTCCTTAGCCATCATTGCCGACATATGCAAGGTCTTTCGGCTTAAAGCATCGGCCACAACATTAGCTTTTCCGGGATGATAATTCAAACCGAAATCATAATCCTTCAATAATTCTAACCACCTTCGTTGCCTCATATTCAACTCTTTCTGATCAAAAAGGTACTTCAAACTCTTAGGGTCACTAAACACTTCAAATCTAGAACCATAAAGATAATGCCTCCAAATTTTCAACACAAAGACCACAGCCAACTCTAGATCATGCGTAGGATAATTCTTTTCATGAGTTCTCAACTGCCTAGACGCATAAGCAACCACTTTACCATTCTGCATAAGCACGCCACCTAACCCCATCAAACAAGCATCACAGTACACAACAAAAGGCTCTCCTAGATTAGGCAAAGTCAAAACTGGAGACGACGTCAACCTCTTCTTCAACTCATTGAAACTTTCTTCACATTGAACATCCCACACAAAAGCCTTTCCTTTGCAAGTCAATCTTGTCAACAGAAGAGCCAACTTAGAAAATCCTTCGATAAACCGTCTATAGTATCCGGCTAAACCCAAGAAGCTTCTAATCTCAATAGCTGATTTTGGAGCCTCCTATTGTAATACAGCATCAAATTTAGAAGGATCCACGGCAATGCCACTACCAGAAATGACATGACCAAGGAAACTAACTTCATGCAACCAGAATTCACACTTAGACAACTTGGCATACAACTGCTTCTCTTTTAGAACTTGCAACACAATTCTCAGATGCTCTTCATGCTCTTCTTCAGATTTAGAGTAAATCAGAATGTCATCAATGAATACCACTACAAACCGATCCAAGTAAGTATGAAAAATACGGTTCATGTACTCCATGAATACTCCCGGCGTATTAGTAACACCGAAGGGCATCACCGAATACTCGTAGTGTCCATACCGAGTCCTGAACGCGGTCTTCTGAATATCATCATCTTTTACTCTAATCTGGTGATATCCGGACCTCCAATCAATTTTAGAAAACATACTAGCACCCACCAATTGATCCATCAAGTCATCAGTTCTTGGAAGTGGATACTTGTTCTTTATCGTCACTTTATTCAACTGCCGATAATCCACACAAAGTCTCATACTTCCATCTTTCTTCTTTACTAGCAACATAGGAGCTCCCCACGGTGATACACTTGGTCTCACAAACTTCTTCTCAAGCAACTCCTCTAATTGCTTCTTCAATTCAGACAACTCAGATGCCGACATCCGGTACGGTGCCATAAAAACAGGTCTGGTACCAGGTACAAGGTCAATCGTAAACTCAACTTCTCTTTCTGGAGGTACATCAGGAATTTCATCGGGAAACACTTCAGGAAATTCTCGCACCATCTTTAACTCATGAATTCTAACCTGATTCTCGATAGGCAATGACGCCATCAACGAGAACATTTGTGCTTCGTCTTGCATCAATTGCCTCAACTGCTTACCAGTCAACAAACAACTCCTTCCTCGGGAGAAGAAAACCTCAAGGACTTGTCAAAACAGTTGATATGAACACAGTTATACTCTAACCAATTCATACCTAAGATCACATCTAATCCACTCAACGGCAAACAAATCAAGTCAACAACAAAGTCTTTGTCGAAGATCGACAAAGGACACTTTGAACACATCAGAGAAGTAGTCACCGATCCCTTAGCTGGAAGATCGACAACCATCTCTCCATTCATGGAAGACAACATAAGACCCAATCTTTCAACACAATCAAAAGCAATAAAACAATGAGTAGCACCAGTATCAATAATAGTGATTAAAGGAGTACTATTAATGAAACATATACCTCTGATGATTCGGTCTCCACTAGCTGTATGAGTCCCAGCTAAAGCAAACACCTTTCCACCAGATTGTGCCTTCTTCTTTGGAAACTGGCTACCAATGTGTCCCTCTTCGCCACACGTGAAACATACCATGTCCTTATGCTTGCAATCAGACATTGCATGTCCCATCTTACCACATCTGAAACACTTCCTCGCATCAGCAGTACAAGCATTTCTCTTATGACCAGGTTGACTACACTTGAAACATACAATCCTAGCAGGAGCATCTCCCCCACTAGACCTCTGACCATGAGTAACTCTTTGTTTCCCTTTACCAGCATCATATGGTTTCCCACGGCTTTGTTGATTCTTGCCCCTTCTATCACTAACCATCTTGTGATGAGCATTACTATCTTCCTCAAAGATCCTACAACTGTCAACCAAATCAGAAAACAAACGGATCTTTTGGTATCCAACAACCTTCTTGATCTCCGAGCGTAACCCATTCTGAAGTTTGATGCACTTAGAAAATTCAGAACCTTCGCCATCAAAGTGAGGATAGAACTTAATCAACTCAGTGAACTTGGCAGCATACTCGGTCACGAACTTGTTCCCTTGCGTAAACTCTAGGAATTCTATCTCTTTCTTACCCCGAACATCTTCAAGATAGTACTTCCTCAGATATTCCCTACGAAACACATTCCAAGTGACTTCCTCACCTGAAAACTCCAACCTAGCAAGCGTCTCCAACCACCAATCATCATCTTCCTTAGCCAGCATATGAGTGCCATATCTGACCTTCTGAGAAGGAGTGCAATCCATAACACGGAAGATTCGCTCGATCTCCTTCAACCAATTAAGAGCACCATCAGGGTCATGCGTAGCCTTGAACACCGGCGGATTCTCCCTTTGGAAAGTCGCCAAACTACGAGATCCAACAACCTCGTCAGCATTCGGTTGGTTCTGCATAGCCTGAGCCATCGCTTCCAAAGCAGCAGCTATCGCAGCATCATTCCTCCCAGCCATAGCGTCACTAAAACATAAAAACAATTAACACAAACAACAATACACAATTGTTAGACTACACTACGACTCGACACTTGGCCGGACAAGACCGACCTGCTCTGATACCACTAATGTAACACCCCAATTCTACCCCAAACATATAAGCGGAAATATCAGAGTATATATAAATAAAAATTGCAACATATAATCAGGATGTCACACTTCCACACAAAAAAAATACACCTGCCATGCTTCTCGAACAGATACATAACACTTAACAGATGGAAAAGAATAAACTCATAACATGCACCTCAAATTCTGAATACATAACATTCGTAGCATACGGTCAACATAGGTTCGACATGCAACGAATCCATAATGATTCATAGAATCAACATAGCATCTTTGAATCATAAAACGGAAACAAAAGAGAAACAATTCCAGAATTACATCATGAGGTTCAATACACAAATCAAACAGCAATAAATAAGCGTTCAATCCCCCGAGTGCTACGTATCAGAGCATTGACACCCAAGACTCGACTATAAGCTGAAACAGCGACTCATCTGGATTACCTGCACGTTACCCACGTGGAGGCAACATTCAAACAGAAAGGGTGAGATATTAAACTATATAAATAGGATTATGATAAACCATATATTAGGTAAGGAATATAAATGAACCACCGTTTCACACAACATCAACATAGACAACACAAAGAACATCATCAAAGAATAGTCTTGATATCAATACATCGACATATTCACAAATCAACACATAAACATCACAATGCATAGACAACAAATTCAACCGACAACAACTAACAATGACTCGAATGCGACTCAACTATGCATATGCATGTGGTACCATTAGAGTAAAACTCCCAACTTAGAACATTGCTAGTAATTCCGAGGCATAAGGCAAAGCCTTCAACACAGTCACATATCAACATTACACCGTTCAACTTTATGTTATGCTATGCTATGCGGTAACATACGACGACCACGATTCGACAACGAAACAACGACATAACAACAACACAACAACGGTCACATATCAACAATCACACCGTTCAACTCTATCCAAATACTCACAACACAATCTTAACAACGGGATTATCAACTTCATAGCAACATATATACAATATCAAGAGTCACTAGGATTTACACCATAAGGCTACCCACAGAACAATGCACAATAATAATCATATCGGCAATCACAACATTATTCGCAACAAATGCATCCAAACCTAAACCCCAGTTTTCGGTCAATTTGCAAAATAATTGCAATATGCCAATATACCAAGTAAGCCAAAACAACTTCCAATTAACATCTAACTAACTTAGATATAATGTTGATTATCAAAACAACCACATTGGCTTAACAATATTATAATTTTAAACTTAATATTCAACCAAAACTCGATTACGGTCAGATTCTCAAGATACCGTAATTTACCGATAAGCCGATTAATTAATCTAAATCTAAGTATATTTCAATTAAATATATTCATTGCAATTAATCAAACTATTAAATTTCACAAAATACACGTCACCAATAAATATAAAGTAATTAATCCATCTTTAATAATTAACTCAATATTTAAATACTAATCAAAATGTGTATCTCTAATTAAATTGAGACATAGTTAGTATCATTTAATTGTACTACCTGAAGAGCATATAATAGGTATCACTTAATCTAACTATAGGAAAGACACACACACACACACACACACACACACATATATATATATATATATATCAATGTATCTACTTGAGAAAAGCAAGAGTGTCGCTACAGTGCTTTTTCAAAGAAGAAGAAGAAAAAAGGATGTCGCTACTGTATGCACATGGGAACCGAAACATGCACGGTATTAGAACAGCCATACTTCTATTTTCATTCTTGTTTCAAATTCAATTTTTTATTTATTTACAATGTTCATTTTGTTACCATTTCAACCCAGAAACATACATACTTCAATTTAAATATTACAGGAACATATATTTCACAGGTTAAGTTAACTATCATTCATAAACATGATATTCTAATTTCAACTACACGGAACAAAATCATAATGAACACAACACAGTGATACATCTATTCCCTAAACCCCACATACAATCCCTCATATTTCTATTTAGGTAGTAAAAATCCCCTCTTACCTTGGATTGAGTGCAGCTCTAAGAAATCAATGGAAAAATTTGAAGAAAAATGGCACTTGAGAGCAATCCTCTTGGTCTCTTTCTTCACTTCTCAAGAACCCTAGTTCTCCACTCCTTTTCCTCTCTCTGTCCACGAATGAGCTTGCTGAGTTTCTATTTTTTTCTTTCTTTTCAGCAAATGAAATGTAGTACCACTTAGTCCCTTATGTCATAATGGGTCCAATTTGCACACCCCCTTAATACTCAATAACACCACAACTAAGCCCAATAATTATATCCACTTCTTAATATAAAAATAATACTATTATTTTTATTCCATAAAATAATATCCGATTATTTTAATATACCGACTTAATAAAATAATTCCGACTTCGACGATAAAATTTCCAATTAATTAAAATATTCCAAAATATTTAATTAAATAAATAATTAACTATTGGGGCGTTACAACACTTGTTGCACACCCTCAGGGCCGGCCCTGTTATACATTCTAATATGTTGCTCGAACTTTTTGGATTCAGTTTTTTCATTGTCAAATAACAGCTCCTGCAAAACTTTAGGTGGGATTTTTATAAATGGTAGTTGCACCTTTCCCCCCTCCACAACACATAGAAAACTTAGGATCGAGTGCATTTCGACATTTACTTTTCCTTTCTTGATACCACATATTTGCCCCCATAATATTGACAACTAATTGATGGATCTCCTACGTCATAATATCCTTCTATTATTAGGGGGAAAATTAGAACAAAAAGTAATTATCCTTTATAAAATTTGATTACACATTAAATGACATATTTTACGATTTGGTAAACAACGTGTACTTGGTTGAGTGTTTGATGATGAATTAGATAGAGCATGTTGCATAGAATTTATTGACACACAACTCGGACATAATTGAGGACCTACAATTATACTCATACCCCTACACACAAAAAATTTAGACTAAAATACCCTCGTATAAATAGTACATATTTTAAATTTTTTCACTTTTTCCTCACATTTCAGAAAACTTTTTGAAACACCCAAAAATATATAAACCGGGACACTTTTTCCAAGTCTTCCGGTGTAAAAAAAGCACACCGGAACACTTAGAAAAAGAGTTCCAATAGTTTTTTAAGTTGTTCAAAGTGAGGTTTGAATGTGCATACCGGGACACTTATTTAAAGTGTTCCGGTGGTTTTTTTTTTAAAATTCTAGACTTTACGAAACGGTTAAAACCGTTGCCTAAAGTGAATGTGAAATAAAATAAAACGGTTGCCTAAAGTGCATTTTGTAAAAAATGTGCTTGATGATTAAGCAATCACCTTAGGCAACGACACCTCTCTTGACCAATAGCTTTAAGCAACGGTTTAAACCGTTGCGTAAAGTCTAGAATTTTTTTTAAAGAAAAAAACCACTGGAACAATTTAAATAAGTATTTCGGTATGCACATTCTAACCCCACTTTAAACAAATTGAAAAGTACCGGAACTCTTTTTCTAAGTGTTCCAGTGTGTTTTATTTACACCGGAAGAATTTGAAAAAGTGTTCCGGTTTATATATTTTTGGGTGTTTCAAATTTTTTTCTGAAATGTGAGAAAAAAGTGAAATTTTTAAAAATATGTACTATTTATAAGAGGGTATTTCGGTCCAAATTTTTTTATGTAGGGGTATGAGTATAATTTTAGGGGTACAAAGTAAAATTTCCCATAATTGATAACTGTTGAGATGGCAAACTGTATCGATTTTGGGAGAAATATCTAATAGAGGTAATCTAAAACTCGAAACTTCTTTTACAACATTTCTATTGATTGATGAATTATTTTCTTTGTCCATAGTTTTCAATCTTTTTTCCCTCTTCTGCTGAAGTATATTTTTTCTACGTATCCCGACCTTTTGAGACCTATTTTTCTTCAACATAACTGAAAAATGAACATGTTCGTTGTCACTTGTATATTCCTTCTAGTTGACACAGTTGATGTTGATCAAGAAATTACATTTCGCATATGCTTAGCATTAAGATATATCCTGCAAAAAAAGAAAGCAATACAGATTAAAGATAAGAATTCCATATATAAATGAAATGATAAATATAAATCAAATATTTTAAATATTGATGTAAAAATTACATGACATAATGACAATAAGAGTAAACGGAATGTTTAACATACAAAAGAACTTGATATCAATAATTAAATCATGTTATTCGCATATAGATTGTTTAAGTCAAATCGTATAGACTGTTTCTATCCTATATATGTTGGCTCAAAGTATTTTGAATTCATAATATAATTCATTATTTCCTCCAAATTATTCTACAAAATTTGTATTCAGATAACGTACTAAAAACTCAACATTAATAGAAGCATATGTTTAAATTAATATCTAATACTACCTATGGTAAAAAGTATAGATTACCTAAACATGTGTAATAAGTAGCACATGTCTTAATGGAAATGATTATTTTATGCACAAGTATTATACACAAAAGTTATTATGACATGGTTTCAAGACAACTCATACAATGGCAATGATAAATGCATTTGAGCCGGATAATGAACTAGGAGAAATTAAACTTATATATAATGGGACCTTTTGTTTTCTGGGATTTTACTAAGTCTATCTCTCACATGTCCAACTTTGCATAACTGCTGCTAAATAATAGTAAATCAAATGAACCATATAAATTCTTAATAAGCCATTTGAAAGGTAAGATATGAGTAATTTTTTGTGATATTAACACATGATTCTTTCACATTATACTTAGAGGTGTCAATTAGGGGGCCAAAAAATTTGAGCCCTGGCTCACTTAATGAGGGGGCCTAAAAATATCTAAAAATAATGAGCCCCTAAACATATAGGCCCCAAAAATATAAGGCCCTAAAATTTAGAAGGGGGCCTTAGGCCCCAAATAAAAAATTAATAAATTTTTTTTGAAAAAACATAATTTTGAAAAATAATATTTTCAAAATAAAAAAATGAATAAAAAATGTCTAAAAAATAAAAAATAACTTTTTTTTACAAAATTACTTTTATTCATATAAATTATCTCTTTATATGGAAGATACTCTATATATTTAGGTCAATTAGTGCATTATGAATAGATTACTTCTATTCTTATATATTCTCTTTTATTTTCTATAGTATAATAAAATTCATCCATTAAATTCATGGACATAGAGCTTTTCTAGAAACACTTAAATGTCCCAGCGACTTCTCATGCATTTTCCAAACTAAATGTACGAAAGAAATAAATATGAAAAAGCATGAATATGAGCATATATAAAATTCTAAAATTTCATTATTACTTAAGATTAAACAACATCATTATATATATATATATATATATATATATATATATATATATATATATATATATATATATATATATATATATATATATATATATATATATATATTGAAAGAGCAAAATAAACAAACTGCATTAAGAATGAAGGCATAACATCTTTTTATATATTATAGTTACATTAGAAAGAAAATAACAAAAGCTTTATTGATAAATCATCTATCTTGAATTTATCTCACCACCAGAGGTGGAGTTTCTTTGTGTGGGGTGGAGTTTTCGCAATGAAAAACGGAGGAATTAGTGAAAAGTTACAGCAAAAGTGAAAATTTTAAAACAGAATAAGGCCTCCTCAGTTGGCCCAAAAATAACACATTAACTGAGGGGCCTAAAATTATGGGGCCTAAAAGATTTCTCATTAGCAAGGGGCTTAATAAAATTGGACTTTAGTGGAGCAAAAAAATAAGGGCTTTAAAAAATTGGACTTATTTGACAGCTCTAATTATACTACGTTAACACATGAAAAATACTAAAAAATTGTCTTAAGAAAATAGCATCGACCTAACTTATTTGTTATAAATCACTTGATTAAGTGTATTGTATTATTTAACATGCAAAAATATTACTCCCTCCGTCACAAAATAAGTGTCATAGTTGACACTTTCACACATATTATTAAGAAAATATGATAAATGAAAGAGAGAATGTCAATTTTACCAAATTATCCTTGTTGATTATTGGTGTATTCAAATTATCACTAATGCAATATGAGAGAAATATAAATTATGAGTATTAATTAGAGGGTATAATTGGAAGATAAAAGTTAAAATTGCATTGAAAACTAAAAGCGACACTTATTTTGGGACAAATAATTTTTACAAATGTGACATTTATTTTGAGACAGAGGGACTGTAACTTATAATATTGTAAAAAAAATTGTAAGAACAATAATATATAGAGATAATGTGATTCATTTTAGCATGAATTAACGTTATACAATCTAAAAACATGATTGATGATATATCATATGTAATGAAATAACATCAATATCAAACAATACCGAGTATAACAAAAGTATAAAGATGATGTGAATATTTTTAGATTGAAATAAAATAACACAATGTTACAACATAAAAATTTCTTATCATATTAGATGAAATATCATATATACCAAAGTATACCAAGGTTAACAAAAGTATAGGTATATTGATGATATATCATATGCAGTGAAATAACATCAATACCAAACTATACTAAGGATAATATAAATATAAAGATGATGTGATTATCTTTAGCATGAAATAACATGACACAATGTTTCAATCATGAAAGGTTTCATATCACATTAGATGAAATATCATCAATATCAAAGTATACCAAGTTTAACAAAAGTATCTGTATACCTTAGCATAAGATATATATCGTGTGATTAATTTTATCATGCATAAACATCATACATTGTTACGACATGCCAAATTTTATATCATATGAAATCAAATTTGTTTAGATACCAAGGACAAACATACAAATCGTACTTCAAAACAACTCAATCATATGTGATGAGAAATGAAAATATTAATCATTAAGTGTATAGATCCTAAAAAAAATTATTGAACTGTTCAAAATACATTCCACACACATTCTAATATGCCAGAAATAACAACCAAATGACATTTAATAGTATGTCATTTGTCTACTTCAAAATAGTAGAATAACCAAAGTTATGAAAATTTCCTAAATAAAGCCCTCTTCCAAATTGTGCCTACCCAAAAATAAGTTTCAACCAACATGTCATACATATGTTATCATTTGTTTGACTCAAACTTCACTTTCTTTGTTGGTTTGGTACCTGATAACTGAATTGCTTTGTATGATTCAAATTCGATATGTTCACCCTTTTCCCCATTCGAAACAACTTTGGCCGGAGTAATTGCAATGTTACATTTAGGATCATTTTTGCCACACGCAGACAAAGTGTGCTGAATAATAAATAAAAATTTAAATAATTGAGTATGCAAATAGATGTGAAAATAATTTCATATAGAGACATTCGTTAACATACATTTGATAAATCCATATTATCTTCACTTGTTACAACCATTGTAGAATTCGGTCGAGTCTAATTCTGAATGTATCAAGAAAATAAAAACTTATTTATAAAACATATCAAGTTAATCAAGCGTCTTAAGCATAACAACACTCAATTAAAAAAAAGTGAAATGGGTGGATATGTGTAAATAAATTTATATAGAGACGCTCACTAACTTACCGCTGATAAATCCAAATTATCTCCATTTATTTTACAAGTTTTTTATATTCGTTTTTTTAATTGAAACATTATTGAAGACTAAAACATAGTCAAAATCATAATTTTTTTAAAAAGTGGTATTTCGAAAATGATTTTTATGAAAATCTATTTGAAATAACTTCAAAATTAAGTGATTTTTTTTGAAATTTGAATATCCAAAAAAAGTTTTAATAAAAAGATGAAATACCTAAAATAACATTTTAAGAATAACTATTCAAAAAAATTCATTTGGAACTTTCATGAAAAGTTTCATTGTAAATTTTTTTACACAAAATTATGTTACACTATAAAAATCATTTAAAATAAAAACCAAAACAAATGGGCCCTAAATGTAAGAAAAAACAACGATACCAAAATAATAGTTAGACGTTAGACTTGAGTTGAGAACTTTCATACTCAATAAAAAAACTTTTGTATTTCAGGGATATCTTCTTTAATCGGCAGCTTTGAACCACTCCAGACATTAGAAACTACAAAATTCAATATAATTCAGATTAACTTAACCGATAAATGTGCATAAAATAGTTTAAACAAACTTCTAATATAAATATTATAAAATAGGCAAACTTTTATCATTTCATGTGTGAGAATAAATACAATATCTCCAGAATTTGTGGCATCATTGTAATATGTTAAAAACTGAGATCCATCATAGGCTGCAGTTAATAATGTTGCCCCTAATTTAAAAAAGTATGTAAATATTGATCAATAATTTTATATCAATATAAAAAGGGCATATAGTAACTGAATAGTAAAAAAATATAAATATATTTTTAAATCGTTGAGCTTGACCGAAACAACAACTTTTTTCCTTCATCCTTTGTTTGAACATTATATACTTCACACACAACTGCAATTATATTTGCAATATAAGAAGAGCTATATAAATATAAACAACGTTATTTATAATATGTTTTAAAGAATCATATTTAGTAATGACCTTCGAGTCTTTCTACCTTGCAATTTCCTTGAAGAATCTCATAAAAAATCCTTGAATAAGTATTGCTTCTGAGGGATGCTGTCAATATCAATTGATCTGACTATTGTACCACTAAAAAAAATAAATTTTTTAGGATGATCTGTTAGCTTCCACTAAAGATCATTGTCATATATTGTTTCATTGTTAATGAGGTATGTCATGTTCTTTTTAATTTGTTCTTTCCATTTGGGTGTGTGATCATGGTGAACCAGAACTTGAATTCTGTCCTCCTAAAGAAAATCCAAATGTTAACAAAACAAATTAAGAAATACTATCACCATGACATTATTATATGTCTTGAAAATCCAATATATTTGAAACACCTAGTACCTTAGAATCCATTATAACCATTTCTAGGTGTTCAATGCTCCCGTTGTTCACAACACTCCAAAAATCAATAATTCGGACAACAAGTTTCCACGTTTCTTTTGAGTCACTGATATCCTTCACAAATTCATACTTTCGAGCCATTTCGCTGCAGCAATAAACTGATTAATTTCATAATTTAAAATACATAAGCATCTGATTCCTTTCAATTTGTTTCGTTGTAACTAAAATAAAAATCCTGGAATAATAAAGTATAACCGATTTTTTGATCGGCAAAAAACCCACAAGGGTAAGAAAGAGGGAAGCAAGAAGAATACAATAAAATTTGGTTATAAACTACTATTCTTTACTTTCTCTTTGAAACAAGATTACAAGTGTTACAGAATAATAAATAACCTCTCTCACCCTAATTAGGATTTACAATGTACAATGATGAGAGACTAGTATGCTATTTATAAGAAAACTAACACACTAAACTAATGGGCTTTTACACAGATTCATTACACAAGCTAACTTAGACAATTAGGCTTAACAAACATGCCCAATTCGACATGCTAATAATCCTAGCATTTCGACTACTGCATACTTGAGAATACTTCAACTACAACATTGTAGGACTTTGACTATAACATGTGAACAGACTTCGATGGCATGCAATATCCTGTCGAATTGTCAAACCAAGAAGTTAACCTTCAACCATACTAGAGTTCAATCCAATATCTCATAAATCTCCACCTTGGAACAATCTCTATAACATCAAGGGGACAAACTAGTTTTCTTCATGCAGCTTTATCAACTACATACAGTGGAAAAACATGAAACTTGGCAATGTCTTGGTGATCATATTATCAGCATTGTGATATGTTGAAACTTCAACACTTGGACTTCTCCATTCTTGATTACCCCTCTGACGAAATGGATACTCATATCAATATGCTCGGATCACTCATGATAGGATGAATTCTTCGACAGGTGTATTGCACTTTGACTATCACATTTAACAAAGATAACTCGACCTTGAAGTTTCAACTCCTTAGAAAAACCTTCAAGCCACAATGCTTCTTCCACAGTTTCAGTAAGGGCGATATATTCCGCTTTAGTGGTTGAAAAGGCAACGAACTTTTGAAGTGTCGCTTTCCAACTGATATTGTTCCAAACATAGTGAACACATACCTGCATAATCAGAGTCGACATACCCTTCGATTACTGCTTTATTATCTTCACCACAAGCTCCACCATAAATTAGGACTATGTTTAGAGACTCGTTTATGTACCTTAAAATCCTCTTCAATGCTTTCCAGTGAGTCTTTCCAAGATTCACCATGTACCTGCTTACAAGAATTACTACATATATCATGTCGGGTCTAGTACAAACCATAACATACATCAAAGAACTTACTATTTTAGCATATGGGATGCTATTCATATAAGCTCTTCCGACCTCAGTACTGGGATACTAATTTATACTTAGCTTGAATTGAAGGTTTGCCAGAGTCACAACAGACTTTGAATTCAACATACCAAAATTTTCGAGAATCTTCCGTAGGTATGTCTCTTGAGATAAGCATAATTTTGACTACTTTCTATCTCTTCTGATGTCAATCCCAAGAATCCTGGATGCAGCCTCCAGATCCTTCATGTCGAACTGCTTATTGAGTTCAACCTTCACCTTCATTACATCCTTAACATTGTTGCTTGCGATGAGAATATCATCCACATAAAGCAACAAAATAACAAGTGAATTTCCAGGTCAAAATCAGAAGTAAACGCAATGGTCGAAGTGACTTATAATGAAATCTATGTGTGCCATGAACTTGTTGAATCTCTTATTCCACTGTCGAGTAGATTTTTCAGTCCATATAATGATCTATTCAACTTGCACACATAATCTTCCTTTCCTTTTTCTACATATCCTTCAGGTTGAATCATTAGAATTGTTTCATCTAGATCACGATACAAGAAAGCAGTCTTCACATCCATCTGTTCAAGTTCTGGGTCAAACTTTTCCACGATAGCTAACAACATTCTGATGGATCTATGCTTCACAATAGGCGAGAACACATCATTGAATTCGACGCCTTCTTTTTTAGTGTACCCCTTGCGACCAATCTTGCCTTGAATATTTTCGACATCACTCCTTTTATTCCTTCCTTGACTTTGAAAATCCACTTACAACTGACTAACTTGGCTCCACCAGGTTTCTTGATCAGTTCCCAAGTGTGGTTATCATGAAGATATTTCATTTCATCATCGATGGTCTTCAGCCATTCAGTCTTATTTCAACTTTTCATAACTTCCTTATAGTCTTTAGGTTCTTCGTCTAGAACCACACTTGCAGAGATTAAGGCATAAGCTATGAGATCTGTATATCCAAGTCTTTGAGGTGGCTTGATAACTCTTCTTGATCTGTCTCTTGCCAGCAGGTAGTCATCAATAGTTTCCTCTACTTCCTCACTATCTTCAGCATCTTGTGCTTCTTCTTCGACTTAATCTAGGATATGAAATTCAGCATCGACATGCTCCACCTCAACAAGAATATTTTCCTGTTCTAGCTCTTCTTCAAATATCTCTGCACTTCGACCAACATCATCAATTTTCTTGAAATCCATCCCAGCTTCATTGAAAACTACATCTCGACTAGTGATACACCTCCTGTGACCTGGCTTTAAACACTATAGCTTATAAGCTTTAACTCTTTCAGGGTATCCCATAAACATGCATCTCAGAGATCTAGGTTCGACCTTGTCTTGCCTAATATGGGCATAGGCTACGCAGCCAAATACTCTAAGTTTGTTGAGATCTGGTGGATGTCCAAACCAAACTTCTTTAATTAGGTGTCTTCAATTTTAACACAGTCGAAGGACATCTGTTTATCAGATATAATTTTGTCGAACCAGCCTTTGCCTATAACACCTTCTTTAACCCAACACTAGCCAACAAGCATCTAACTCTTTCTAAAATGGTTCAATTAAACCTTTCATCCAAACTATTTTGTTGGAGAGTACCCACAGTAGTTCTGTGCCTTGCAATACCAGAGTCTACAAAAAAACTATCAAATGCCTCATTGCAAAATTCAAGGCCATATCGGTTCTCAACCTCTTGACCTTTCTGCCAGTCTAATTTTCGAAAAGAGTCTTCCAACTTTTGAATTTCTTAAAAGTTTCTTCCTTAGTCTTCTGGATGAATACCCATAACTTTCTGGAATAATCATCAACTAAGGATAGAAAATACCTTGCTCCTGAATGTGATGGGCATCTTGCAGACCCCTAAAGACCAGCATGGATGTAATCAAGGGATCTATGTGTTCTTTGTTTGCCTTTATTGAACTTTACTCTGCAATATTTTCCTAGTACACAAGGTTTACAAAAGTTCATCTTTTTGACTTTGTCTCCACCAAGAAGATTTTGTTTCCCCAATTCGACCAAACCTCTTTACTGACATGGCCCATTCTCATGTGCCAAATTTCAGTCTTCGACAAAGGTTTTATGGATGAAACATCTATAAAACAACTAATAACTTCAACCTCAACGATATACAAGCCTTGTTTCTTCACACCTCTCAAGACTTCCTTCGACCCTTTCACAACTCTTAGGATACTTTTCTCTCCTTGGAAAGCATATCCCTTCTTGTTGAATTCACCAAGAGAAATCAAATTTCTCTTCAAATCAGGTACATACCTGACTTTAGTCAACATCCTTATTGACTCATCATGGAGCTTTAATCTCACAGATCAAACACGTGCAATCTTGCATGCTTTGTTGTTTTCCAACAATAAATATCCACTATCTTGATCGCATATTTCCTCAAACAAGTCTTTGTTTGGAGTTATGCGCCAAGTGCAACCTGAATCTATATCCACTCTCTACTTGAGTCGCTGCTTGAAACCACAAAAACATCAGATGAGTCGAAACAATCTTGAACAATTGTTTTGTTGCCATTATCCTTTTATCCATGATCTTTCAAGCGTTCAGGGCACACTTTACTTGTATGACCCTCCTTCTTATAGTGACGACATCGAATACCAGATGCATCACCACTATAAGACTTCTGCTGACTTTTACTCCTCTTCTTGTCGAACTTGCCATCCTTTTTTTAAGAATTTTCACTTAATGGACAAACCTTCTCCAACAATCGATGGTTTATGCTCCTTTCATTTGTTCAAATCCTTATAATACAAGGTTGATTGAACTTCTTCAAAGGTCAGAGACTCTCTTTCATACAAGAGAGTTTCTTTAAAGTAAGCATGTGATTTGGGAAAAACACACAACAACAACAACAACAACGTTTGATCCTCATCATCGATCTTGACATCGATATTTTCAAGATCAAGAATCATCTTGTTTAACATATCCAACTGCTCAGCCAGGACTCTGTCTTCACTCATCTTGAATGAATATAAAGTTTGCTTCAGGTAGAGGCGATTGACCAACGATTTAGTCATGTACAAACTTTTGAGTTTCACCCATAAACTTGATGTCGTCGTCTCCTTTGAAACCTGTCGGAGAACCATATCACCAAGGCTCAATAAGATGGCACTATGGGCTTTCTTTACCATAGTCAAATTTTCTTTGTCCATTAACGCAACGTCCATGGCTGCGGCTCCCTTTAACGCCTCTAATCAATCCTGTTGAACCAGTAAGGCTTTCATCTTCAAGCGCCATAGACCGAAATCGTTCACTCCGGTGAGCTTTTCAATCTCATACTTCATTGACGGCATCTTCTCCACGCTCATCACCACTAATTTCTTATGAAATCGATGTCGGAATAACAAAGTATAACTGGTTTCTTTATCGGCAAGAAATTCACAAAGGTAAGAAAGAGAGAAGCAAGAAGAACACAATGAAAATTGTTATAAACTGCTATTTTTTACTTTCTTTTTGAAACAAGATTACAAGTGTTATAAAATAAAAAATAACCTCTCTCACGCTAATTAGAACTTGCATTGTGCAATGACGAAAGACTAATATGTTATTTATAAGAAAACTAACACGCTAAACTATTAGACTTTTACACTCAGACTCATTACACAAGCTAACTTAGAGAACAAGCTAACTTAGACAATTGGGCTTAACAAACAAGCTCAATTCGACATGCTAACAATCCTAGCATTTCGACTACTACTTACTTGAGCATACTTCAACTACAGCATTGCAGGACTTCGAATACAACATGTGAACAGACTTCGACGACATGCTAAGATCCTGTCTAATTTTCGACCATACTAGAGTTCAATCCAATATTTCACACTACTTATATAAAATAATCAGGGTTTAGCTAAACTAACCCAAATTCTGTTGGAGGAGTTTTTCATTAGGAAACATTGATACATAGTGTTGGACTAGACATCTTTGTGAGATATGCACCACTTGTCCACCTATAATCTTTAGGTGATAGGTGAGTTGGTTCTCAAACTTATATATTCTCAAGTCACCACATTCCTATCTAATGTAAGACTATTTCCCCACTTACTCACACTTGCATTATTATTCTAACACTCCCCCTCAAGTATGAGTTCACTCGATACAAGTTAGTCGGTCTCTTTCTTGAACTAGGCTCTGATATCATTTGTTGGAGGAACTTTTTATTAGGGAGCATTGATACATAGTTTTGGACTAAACATCTTTGTGGGAGACACACCACTTGTCCACCTAAAAACTTAAGGTGATAGGTGAGTGGATTCTCTCACTTATATATTGTCAAGTCACCACATTCCTATCCAATGTGAGACTATTTCTCCACTTACTCACTTGCATTATTATTCTACCAAATTTAAAAAGTAGAAGAATTTCAGATTTTCGATAACATAAACCCATCGAAATATAAAAATATTTAAGAATATGTAAAGGTGGATGCACTTAAACGAAGAAATGGATTTGAATAATAGTAGAAGAGATTTAACAAAGATAGACCATGGTGTTTAGAGAGATGGATGATCGCAACAATTTATGAAGTTTGATAAGCGAAATTCGAAACTTTATGGAAAGATAAGATGAAGGTATATGTAGAAGGGCATTCATTTTGAATGGTTATTGAAGCCTTGTAAGTTGAAATTGATTTCTCAAAAAGACTGATTAATTGGGGGAAAAAAACTAAAATAATACGGTGTATTTGGAATAATGAAAAGGTAAAGTTAACAGTATTAATAAAATGGATAAAGTGTATTAGCGGGTAGCGTAACATGTAACGTGTGAATCTCTACAAAAAAAATGTTATTAAATAGTTTATTTTTTTTGATATAATGTTATTAAATAGTTTAAGTATCACTAGTAATGGACCCGTGCGTTCGCACGGGTCACGCAAAGTCGATATAAACAATAAATAAATATATAACGATGGTTAATAAATATATATAAAAGATACACAAATTAAAAATAAATAACATTTGAAATTATAATTGTCAAATAAATATTAATTTAATCTAGTTAGAAATATATACTATAGTAGAAAAAATAAATAAAATAATTAAGTAGTCATCTACTCGTGTGTTCGCACACATCATACAATATAGTTATAATCTATCATGAGTAGTCATCTACCCGTGCGTTCGCACGTATTGCACAATATTATGAGTAATAAATAAATATAATATATGTGATTATATTTATTTGATTTGGTAAGAGGTACCAAACTCTTTTGTCCAAATTTTGTTTATTGTCACTCATACTCCTATGTTATTATAAGCATTTGAAATCTGTTTACTTATTTTAAATAAAAATTTCAATATATTTAATAGATTTATTTATTCAAAAATATCAGTTATAGATTAATATGTACATATAAAAAATAAAGGAAATAATTAAGTATTTATCTATCAGTTGTAAATAAATATAATATAATGATGGTTAAAAATGTAAATAAAATATATACACATTAAGTAGCTTTGTCCCGTCGAAAAATGTATATTTTAGTAGAAAAATAAAGAAAATAATTAAGAAATCATTTACCCGTGCGTTCACACGGTTCATACAATGTCATTATAAATAGTAAATTAATATAATAGTGATGGTTAAAAATGTATATAAAATACAAAAAGAATAACCATTTTTTTTAGATAAGAAATTATGTATTCATCAATCATAATTGTCTCATGTTAAATTTAATTTTATAAGTAGTTTCGGTCAATCGAAAAATGTATGTTTTTCATAAGAAATTTATGTATTTATACATCATAATTGTATCATGTTTTTTTTTTGTAAAAAAAAATATTAATAGCAATTTTTTAATATAAATGTTAAATTTTATCATAAAAAATTGCTAACATTTTTTGATAATTGAAGTTTTTAATATCTTTTATTATACTTTAATAGTATCTTTAATTATAATTAATATATTATATATATTTTAAAAAATAACATAAAAAAATAAATAATATTTATAGATAAAACTATATTTAGTATAATTATATAGTATTATTGTTAGTAGTTTAGATTAATGAAGCAATTCTGACAATAAGTCAATTATTTGATTTATTGATCAATAAATAATTCATTCAAATGCTGCTCTCCAACACCTGATAGAAGTATCACACTCAAAGAAAATATGCCAATCATCTTCATCTTGATTCTCACAAAACTGACACGTTGACGGGCAAGGGACGAAATGTTGACGAAGTTTGATACGCGTTGGTAAGCAGCCCCTACATATTCTCCACAACAAATGTTTTGCTCTAGCTGGAGCTTTTATGTTCCAAAGACTACTCCAATCCTCCTTTAAACTGTCATTATTATATCTCACAAAATACCTCCTCCACAATCTGATTAATATTTTATTGAAAAAAATTAGTTATTTTGTTAATAAATAAATAATATTAAAAATATTCATTTCATTGATATAACTTCAAATAAAAAAAATTAAACAACAACAATGATTATGATAAAATAATAAAATTAAATTATTAATACCAAACGAAACAATTATTGATCGTGTTTGTCTTGTATATAATAATCGGTTGATATCTGAATGGATGCTTGATAAGCAAGAGTAGGGGTGGCAAACGGGCATGCCCGCGCCCGTTTAGCCCGCCCCGCAAAAGCCCGCAAATAAATGGGGTGGGGCGGGGCGGGCATAGTTGAAGATGCGGGCCTAAAACCTAGCCCCGCCCCGCAAAAAGTGAGGGCGGGGCGGGCAAAGCCCGCGGGCATTGCACCTTTTAAGCCTAAAAACATAAAAATTTATGAAAATACACATGCCCGCAAAAGCCCGCGTTGAAAACGGGGCGGGGCGGTCACATTAGAGGGTGAGGGCCTAAAACCTTGGCCCGCCCCGCATTAAAGTGCGGGTAAAACGGGCATGCCCAACGGGCCGGACCCGTTTTGCCACCCCTAAGCAAGAGTATAATAATTTTTGAATAACAATAGGAGGGAAGGTGATTAATATGATTGCATATATAGAACCACAATATAGTTGAAGCATCTTGGAATTTGAAGATTTTATGGTAAAAGAGGTGTGTAGGTTTCCCAAGAAGTTGTGGAGGCAGGTCATAATGAATTTGGTTTTATCAATACGTTAATGAATGGTCTGCAATAAATAAAATTATTAAAATATTGTTTTTAGTAAAAGGTATAAGAGGGTTTTTTTAGTAAAACTTATAATAGGTAATCATGTACTACCTCTTAATGATTACTTTGAAAATAAATATACTATCTTAAAATTTAAGAAATTTTATATTATAGGCTTGTTTATATATTTTACCTGTAATAAATTAGTTGACATAGTATATTTTTATTTGTAATTGAATTCGGGAAAAAAATAAAATTTATGTAATTGAAATGAATATTATAATTAAAAAAATTATTTAATATTATGTTAAATAATTATTTCTCTTAATTTTTTTTACAAATAAGATAGTTATTTTATAATAAAGAGTAAGTTTTTAAAAAATGAACTCTCTCTTTTCATATATATTTTGGAATTTTTTTTTTCTTCAAAAAAAGATAGTTATTTCATAAATAGATTATTTTATTAATTTTTTTAAGATAAATTTTCTTTATTTTGGTCTCATTTACCATTACCCGTAAATTAATTTATTACAATAAATATATTTATTATAATAAATATATTTACCATTACCCATATTAAAAGTAGACTAATATAATTTTATAATTAGTATTAAACAAAAACTATACTGATAAATGGATTAAAAAGATATGACACAAAGTATCTCACTCTATTTAATACAAAATAAATATATTATTATTGGCCCCATATCAGATAGATAAATAATATTATGATAGTAGTTATTATAATAGTAGATGAATAATTTCTTAAAAAACAGTAACAATTGCAAATATTAAGAAAGACTGATTAATTATTATCGCCTAAAACTACATATTCCCAATGATATTTTCAAATTTAGCCTTGTTGAATAATTACCTATAAAATGAATTATTATCACCTAAACTCAATTACAACTAATTAAAAAAGATGATTAATTATTATCACCTACAACTAATACCTACCTCTATTGCATATATATATATATATATATATATATATATATATATATATATATATATATATATATATATATATATATATATATATATATATATATATATATATATATATATATATATATATATATATATATATATAGTATTAATTTGCATATATATAGTATTAAGTTATTATGTCAAATTACAAATATTATTTTATAATTCATTAGTTAATATTATTATTAGTGATGATGATCGATTTGATTATACCATGATCTCAAAATTTTGTTGTTTTGTAATTTAGAGAGTTGTGTTGAAAACATATTAACTTAAATATATTTAGTCTTCCTATCACAATATAGCCATAATAAATAAAAAATAAAATAAAGATAATAATAATTTGAAGAATTGTGAATGTAAGAGAATGATTGCAAAATGGCGTTGGAATTGGTTTATGCACATGGTGAGCCGCCAAAAACGCATTGAAAGTGGAATAGTTCAACATTTTTTTAAAATATTTTTTTCACGTGAATAATAACACTGGGTGTATCAATTGTAATTGGCCTCATTAAATGTGATATTTCAAACTTTCCAATTATCAATAGTTATTGTATTTTATTATTTTGATTATTTTAGTGTAATTATTTAAAACTACTAATGGGAAAGATAATAATTAAAATTGAGAATAATTATCTATAATCAACTAAATACAACTTCTAGATAATAACAAATTCTACATGTTTTCACATAGACAAATTATACACTTCAAAATAAAATAAGAAAATAAATAATAGTGAAAACTACCTCAAGACAAAATTGAATTGAATAGTAAGAAATTAATCAATTGTATAAAAAAATAGGATGAATGTTGGATATATTGACTCTGGTATTGGCTAGGAAAATATATTATTTAAAATTAAATCAAATCTACCTGAAGGATAATATATTATTTAAAATTAAATCAAATTAATTTTTGAAGATATAAAAACGTGTTATCATCGATTCCTTGTTAATACCTTGATAATAAAAGGTATAAATCAAGTTAATATATAGAATATTAGATTTGGAATAATAATTTATTGGAATAGGCTATTTATTGGAATAGGCCATTTATTGGAAAAGGCAAGTTTGATCGTTTTGAAAAGTTAAAAAACAGTAAACTAAATTCTGTGATATTTCAAACTTTTCAATTATCAATAGTTATATTCATCCCATTTGAATAATCACTTGAAAGAACATAAAAAATGACAAAAACATCCAAATATTTCACTTGAAAAAACAGATTATTTGTTTAATACAAATTTGAGAAAGAAGAATAAATGTGATATTTTCGAGGTTCCAACATTAAAAAAAAGAATGATTAAATATTATTAAGGAGATAAAGATAAATATGAATATCAATAATAATCACGCATACGCTTTTAGAATAGTGTAAATCATTATTGAGAAATCTCATTCTATTTGATACAAATAAAATAATTTATTCTCACAGTAATTATAAAAAAATGATTATAAAGTACTTTAAAAATAAATAAACAAATAATTATTAAATAATTTAACTATAATATGGTTGAACATAAATATGCATTTAGATTGATTTATTTTTTATTTGTATTCACAAATATAACTCAATCATCATTAAAAATATAATATTTCTTTAACTAAAAATTATCGATATTTATAACTCAATTATCATTTAAAATATAATATTTCTTTGCCTATAATTTATTCATCTTTATAATTATACATTAATATTATAATCATTTATTTATTCTCATAAATTTGGATTTAGATTGAATTATTTTCTTATTTGCGTTCTTAAATATATTTTTAACAAATAGAAAAGCAACCGTTATTGGAAAGAGAACGGGAATAACAATTTATTATAATTAATAATTAATTCACATTTATAGGAAAAAGAATAAGTGATTAAAAAAAAGGAAATATAAGAATTGCTCATTAAGATTAACAAATTTATATTCTCATTCAAACTTTGTGAATTCACCAATCATAATTATTTCATTTTTTTTATAAAAAAAATATTTATATAATTTTTTAATGTTAATATTTTATTATAAAATGTTTAAGTATATACTTGTCATATGCTTGATATTTATAGAATGCAACAACATGCTTACAAAGTAAATCTTAATCATGTCTTTAAATAAATAATATTGCAGAGAAAAATAAATAATCATACTAACTAATAATAAACCTTTTTTTTTCATGTGAAAAGATAAACATGTGCAATAAAAAAATAATTGAAAAAAAATTACTTTCATGTGAAGAGTAGTAAACGAATAATAATGTTGGAATGAATTTTAAAAATGACAACCATAGTGTATTCGCATTTTTCCACTTAAAAATTAAATACTTTTTAATTTTATTGAATGCCTATACATCCCTTGAAATTTTGTAATGGTTATTTCATTCTTAATTTGAAGGGTTTCTCAGAAATCAAAGAGAAGAAGCGTGGAAGAGGTTTTGCAGTATTCCAAAGAAGATTGCACAATTCCAAAAAAAAGTTTTTCACGTGTAATAATGATGGAAAAAAATGGATAGTTGAAAGGTTACCATATATGGATTAAAAAAAACTATAGTGTAATCATTAAAAGATTTCAATGGTTTAAATGAATTTGAAAAAAATATTTCAATTGATTATTATATATTAATCTGATCATAGTTATTTTGGGTATATTTATAGAAATAATACCTATCAATTATAGCCATTGTTAAACAACATAATGCATATCAATTATATACATTGATCCATTATAGCCATTGTTAAACAAAATAATGCATATCAATTATATACATTGAGATATTTTTAGAAAATAAATAATATATTAATTAGGTCATAAATTTCACGCTAGCTTGGGATACTTAATGATAAATCGTGTTAATGTATAATGTAAAAATTTGCAATATATTTGTGATGAAAACATAATTAAAATGACCAATTTTCAATAAAATAAAAGTAATGGAAAGACAATTAAAGCGACTTATTTATACACATTGAAAAAGACTTATTTTTAGCCCTGAAAATATATATGGAATGAAATGATTAGGATTTTTGATTGGTGCAAAAATAAATTAACTAAATCTGCGTAATTAATGATAAAACAATAAATAAATATAAAGGGTACAAAATAATACTAAAACCTTCTAAAAAATAAAAGCAAAACTACTTTTCTGATAAATCCAACAAAAGGTGCTCATTTACAGGTGGGATTTACAAACATTCATGCATTTTGGATATCAATGGTCATACACAATTACACTTATAAGTAAACATTTGTTAAAGTCATAAATGGTTAAAAAAAATGATGAACGGTATGATACATTTGCACCCATTTTAAACACCTTTACTATTAATGACAATCCATACATCAAGAATATGAGCAGCAAGACGTTATGTCGCCATCGAATCATTGATATCCTTAATATAGTCGAATTTGCAAGACATTTTTCTTCAATTGAGTATACAACTTTACAATAAAAAATCATATAAAAAAATGTTAAAAAATATTGCATAAATTTAAAAATAACCCGTTTTAAAATTCTTAATTATTGATATTCATACTTGCAGAAATTTTGTAATCGGTGGTGTTTATTGAAAAAATAACAGTATAATGTAGCTATTGATTTAGACTTTATTTCACAAATCAAATGTTAAAAAAGTTAAGATTTAAGGGAAATTGGTGATGGAAATAACAATAAATAAAAGGGTAAATTAAAACAATAAATAGAAGGGTAAAATAAATTCAAAAATATTAACGTGTGAAAATCATAATAGAAGGGTAAAATAAATTTGGAAATATTATCATGTGAAAATCATACTATTACCGGTGTATAACGTTTTCAGAAATCATGGATTGAAAATCGGTAGTGATGAGTGAAAGTTATCATTAGAAGAATCAATAACTAATTTCATAATGGTGAATGAAACTATTGACATAAGAAAATGTATCAAAATTCAACCTTTTTTATGATGAAAATATCTAAATCGATAAATATAAGGGTAAAATAAATTTAAAAATATCAACATGCGCAAATCAAATATGGTTACTGACTTAAAATGTTTTCAGAAACTGAAGATTGAAAACAGGTAGTGATTAGCGAAAGTCATCATTAGAATAATCAAAATCTAATTTCAAAATGGTGAAGGAATATATTGACTAAAGAAAATGTGAAAAAATCTAAACTTTCTAACTGAGAATCTCAATCGATTATTTGTTGAGTTTGCTTCAGATCTGGTTTTGCAATGATTGTGTTTCCGAGTTTGCTTCAGATCTGGTTTTGCTACGATTGTTTGCTGAGTTTGCTTCAGATCCGGTTTTGAGTTTGCTATGATTGTGCAAGCATGCTGCAAATATTTAAGATGCAGAAGATCGATTGTATGCAGTTGCAGTTAGTAAGAAAAACATGAAAAAAAAATTGATGGAGGGACAACACGACAAACAACAGCATTAACATAATGAAGGAATGGTTGAAGAAAACTTTGGACCTGGGTCGAAATCATTTGCCATAATTTATAGATTAATGAGAGTAGAATTTGAAGGGTTTTGAAGAAGGCTAAGATGGTGAAGAAGCTAAATCGTTTTTTGCAGTTCCAAGGTGGTTCATGAAGACGCATGCTGCATATTGATTCTTTCAAAAAGAGTGTTTTGGTGGCTAAGATAATGGCTCTAGAAATTCGTTAATGATGGAAGTTTTCCACAATTCCAATATAAAGCTGTCACAACAGTATTAATGATGGAAAAGAAAATGGACAATTGAAAGGTTATTAAATGATGAAAAATTTATCTATTAATTAAATTATTAAAGGAGATGCAATTACCGTTATGTCCCCGAATATCACCCTCAAATCGATGATTATAGGGATATTGAAAGAATTTCATATGTCATGTACTTTATTATATTAAAAGTAGATTAACGACAGATCTATAAAATAGAAAAGACAATCAGGTACATAAAATTTGGACTGAAATGAGATTTAGATAGGTTTAAAACGTAAAATTAGTGGTAATTAAAATTCTTATTATCATTATTATAGTAGATTATCTAGACATTCTCATATTCTATATTTCATTTTCACATAGCTGTTTTAAAACAGAAAATTTCTTTAGCCACCTCCCTATGGGGGTCACCCCCAGCAAAAATCCCAAAATACCCCTGCTTCGGAAATGAACTTCCGAAGCGCTTTTTTTTTTAAAAAAAATTTCCATAATTCGGAAGTTCATCTCCGAAAACACCTCATGGGGGGTGTCTTCGGAGATGAACTTCCGAAAACACCTCATGGGTGAATTCGGAAGTTCATTTCCGAATTATGCAGAAACTGTGTTTTTTTTTAATGTTTTTTCTTAAACAGTCTCGCATTTTAATTAAACGCAAACGCCAAATAAAATAAGCAACAGATAAACTGAAAATACTAATACGATAAATAAAATCCAAATAATATATACAAGCCGAACCAAATAGTAATAGTGTGCGCAATATACAATCCGAAAACAAAAAATAAATAAACCCGACCACTACTGGGTGTGCCTAACCCTCTCACCCTGAGCCCTCCTCTGCCGCCTGTACCCCGCCGCACGGCCCGCATCAGTGACGATCGCCTCCATCACGGCGACTGCGTCTGGACCGCCCTGAAGAACGACACCCCGATCCAAGGCGTCCCGCCCAAGCATCTCTATCCGCTGGCAGATCGGCAGGAGATCAATGGCGTGGTCATCCTCGGCCTGCTGGTTCTCCAGGATCTCCTCAAGTGCTGGCCTAGGAGCGCCGGGAACGTCGGGTCTCAGTAGAGGATGGGACACCCGGTAGAACCATGTGACGTACCCCTCCTCACTGTGCCAGTCCTGTGTGACCCGAGTGAGACGGTACTCCTGCGGTACCACATGCTGCTGCCACTCCGCCCATATGGCAGTGAGCTGCACTCAGGTCACTGTGTCGGGAGCAGCCTCAAACGGTGACCTGGGTATCCGCTGCACGAATCCAAACTGACGCATGCACCGCTCTGTGAGATACCGGACCATGATGCCGGTCCCGCATGCCAACCAGCCTGAATATAGAGCAATGCCGTCAAAGGGGACAATCTGAGCGTAGTCGACGAACGGCCTCCAGGTGACGTCGTCGTGCATCGTGCGGTCCAAGTACAGACGGTATGGTCCCACCGCATCGTTCCCCCTTTGGAGATCGTATCTGGCGGCCCTGGGCATGGCGTCCACGTACGCAGGATCGATGTGAAAGCCGTGGATGCGGGAGAAGTAGGAGATGATCCAGCTCTGAAACAGAAACACGATAATATATTAAAAATAAATACGAAACATAAATAAATAAATAAATACGATAATGTATTAAAATAAAACGTACCGTAAGCAGTGTGCAGGATCCGATCAACTGCCTCGTCCTCTAGTTGGAGGCCTCATTCAGCTTCTGGTAGAGGTATGCCAGAGTAGCTGCCCCCCAGTTCCACTGGTGAACGGTATCCAGGTCCATGAAGTAGCAGAGGTAGGTCACATCGACGTACCTGACACTCTTGTCCACAAAGCATGCAGCGCCTACCACATGCATGTACCAGCACCGGAGAGCGCAGCCGCGGTGATACTCTGTGAACAACTCGTTACCCGCACCCTCAGCCTCGGCAGCCGCGTCCAGATGATGCTCAAAATAAGTGCTCAGTGTGGTGAACCGGACATGAGGCCCAGAAGTCGTGGCGCACTCATAGTGAGCAACCTCGTGCTCCATGCCCAAGTAGAGCATCATCCACTCAATGGCCTCCACCCTCTGGATCTTGGAGTGGGTCAACAGCGGCCCCCTAATCGGCAGGTGGAGAAGACAATGCACGCCGTGCAAGGTGATCGTTATCTCCCCAACCGGCAAGTGGAAAGAGGACGTCTCCTTGTGCCAGCGCTCCACAAATGCCCCCTGCATGCCGGTGCTGATCGTGGTGTACCCCGTCATGCAGAGCCCGCTGAGCCCTGAACCTCGCACATGGTCGTTAAACCACTCAGCTGCTGGTTTAAACAGACTGAAAATCTTGCGGGCGTGGTTGACCATTTTCAGCGGCTCTCTCTCCTGTTACAAAAAAAAAACAAATAAGCGACATATATTAAATAAGCGGACATATATTAAATAAGCGACAAATAAACGGTTAGATTATAAAAAATGGTGACAAATAAACGGTTAAATTAAAAAAATACCTCTCCCTCCCAGATCCGCCGAGCGACGTGATCGTGGTAGTGAATCAGCACGGAAGTGTCAAAGGGCCCTCCCGGATAGCCATCCTCCTGCTCATCCTCCTCCCCGGCTGGAGGGTTAACCTCCGGTACACCCTCCGGCTCGTAGTATGGCACTGGCACCTCCTCCTCCTCCTCCTCCCGCTGGCGGGAAGAAGATACCCGAGCCAGCCGACTCCTAGATCTTGAAGCAGATGTACCCTCTCCCACGTCCACGGGAACTCGCACACGGCGTCCCCGGCCCTGCCCCCGTCCCTGGGTCGACGCCAGCTGCACCGCCGCCCGCTCGCGTCTAGCCGACGCAGTCTGAGACTCTTTCCCCTGTCTGATGCGTGCTGGTTGGTTGCCTGACATGTTCCTGTAAACAATTTAAATCGATTAATATGCGAGACAAAAGAAGAAACAAAAATAATTGAAATTCTGATACAGTTCGGAAGTTCATTTCCGAAAACTGGGATGGAGGTGTTTTCGGAAATGAACTTCCGAAACACCCCTGCGATGGAGTTTTCTGCAACTCCCATGGCAGACTCCAAAACCAAACATCAAACCTATGTCTACACATTCTAAACATCCTAAATATCAGTATAAACCTAACCTAATACATTTTTTGCTATTTGTAAACACCCTAATATACATTTTAATCATAGATCTTAAAATCAAAATGCTTACCGATTGAATGGATTTGAGGACTTTTGAATGTAATAGAGCAAGTAGTTGGAGCCTTTGAGGTAGCTTGGAACTGGTTTGCACAAAAATCTATTGGGGTGTGAGTTTGGAAGAAGATTAGGGTAAATGATTAGGGGGAGGGGACTATTTTGCTTAATCTGCAAAACGCGCAGTATTTCGGATGTTCATTTCCGAAATGGTGTTTTCGGAAGTGCATTTCCGAAATAAGTCAAATTTTTTTTAAATAAAAAGCGCTTTCGGAGATGCATCTCCGAAAACACCTTTTTCCTGCATTTCGGAAGTTCATTTCCGAAGTCAGGGATATTCTGGGTTTTTCACCAGAGGTGAACTAGAAGGTTGGGAGGTGGCCAAAGAAATTCTCTTAAAACATTAGCTTAGACAAATAAAGTATATTTTATAAGTGAATCGACTAGGAGTATTTTGAAAGAGAGAGTACTGTAGCAGTCAAAAATCCGAAAATTAATTTATATACACGCACGACTGGCTTAGGAGAGTGGTGTGTGACCACAGCACTGCCGCCACAGCCACCATCGCATGCAGAGATTCTTGCTTAATTAATTGCTTTGCTATAGCATAGCTATACCTACATCATGGGAATCTCAATAGTTATACTTTGCGTAAACCAGAATGAATAAAAATAAAGAAGATGCTACAATTAATGAACAAGTTGGTTATTTCTTGATTAATTAGCGTAATATGACTACTTTTTTCCATGATTTGTTCAACTAGCCATATCAGTTTTACCAATTTGTGGTGGATGGATTTTTACAGAATCTAGGGTATAGCATATCCACTATAAACGTCAAGTGTCTCAAATTTTTAGATAATTATACTCCCTCCGTTTCTTTATAATTCTCACTTTTTAAGTTTTTCCAAGTAGACAACCAATGATTATTGTTACTTTTTAAGTAAGGATTATTTTTTTTCCAATAATACCCTAAACTTTTTAATATTTTATTTAACTTTTTTTCTCTCTATCATAATGATTAGGGATAATTTTGACAAAACAACAAAAATACTTTCTTGAACTTTGAAATGTGACACTTAAAAAGAAACAAATTTTTTTCACAAAAGTGACAATTATAAAAGAACGGAGGGAGTATCTAATTAGTTAAAATATTGTATCTTATATTTAAAATAGATACAATAGTTTACTCTTAAAACAATAACATAAGATTTTTAAGATAAAATTTTAATATTAAATTTTGTAACATTAGGATATACTACTATAATACTAGTATTATTCGGATAAAAAACGTTGAATATTGAGCATGAATAAAACGATGTTGAAATACTTACTATAGCTTCAGGATATAATGTTCAGGTTTAGATTAGGTATAAATTAGATGCTAGCTAGCTATAAGTATTTAATGTTGTAGTCTAACTTGTCAAATTTCTCATTTAAAAGATGTTTTTACACGGTATTCAAAGTAAATTTGTTGCTTGCATGGAATTAATCTGTAAAACATTTTTGTCTATGGAATCATATATATAAGAATCAATCATAGATATGTGATGATAATAACACTTGCATTTTGCTGGCACATAGTATAAAAGTGTTGGTTTGGATATACAAATCCTAAATGCATCTTCTTTATTTAACTGAAGAAAAAAAAGAAGGGAAGCTATTGGAATCTCTCGGTCACATATCACTCATCAGCATATGTTCCTTACCAAATTGAGCCCACAAAATGTTTATGTGTCTGGCTGGGTTCTGATGCTTCCATCATAAAAAAAATTTAGTAGCACTATGAAGTGCCACTTCATATCATTCAATTTCTTACATGGAAGCTCTATCTTCATAAATCTACAACCACTAACTAGGAATCTTTTGCTTTGAAATCTAGACTGCGTTCAAGCAGATTAAAAAGAGAATAGGTGCATATTTGGTTTTAGCTTTTGAGCAGACAAATTAATATTAAAGTACGAAAGATTTTGATATTTTGTTTTATTCTTGTCATAATCAATTATGACATCATTAATTTTAAAAGAACTGATTTTAGTATTTTTAAGATTTATTTTTTGTGTGAGCCACGGAAAAAAAATGAAAAAGAAAAAAAAAAAACAAAAATGAAAATTAAAGGAAATACTTATGTTTTATTTGAAAGGTTGAAGGAAAAGGGAGGAGATGATCTTGAAAATAAAGGAAAGGCTACGGTAGAAAAATTAGAGTATGTTTGGATTGATCGTATGTAGGGGTGGAAATAGGCTGGGCCGAGCTAGGCTTTGCCAAGCCTAAGCCTGACCTGTCAAAAAAACAGAAGCCTAAGCCTGACCTGTAACCTGTCGTATGCTTACGTTTTAGGCCCGAGTCTGGCCTTTTCGAAGGCCTGATTAGCCTGTTAGCCTACATAAAAGCCTATTTGTTTTAGACATATGTAATTATGCAATTAAAATAATGTTTAAATATACTAACTAACTAAAAGAACTTACGAGAACAATGTTCATCAGGTTTCATCTTATTTTCACAAGTTCTTCAAGATAACCAAGTTTTATTAATGTATTTTAATTCAAAGTACAAAACATAACATAATGATGATAAAAAAAGTATTCATATTTATTTAAATAGGCCGGCCTAATAGGCTTAAACGGTTTTTTTAGGGCCTGAGGCCTAGCCTTTTTAACTAAATAGGCTTATAAAAAAGCCTAGGCCTTTTCTATTTAAAAATAATATGTGGCCTGGCCTGAGCCTATATAGGCTAGCTTGTAGGTCCCTGTTATCGGCCTGGCCTATTTCCACCCCTAATCGTATGAGATAGAATAGAATAGAGTGGAATGGTAATTAATGAGATTTTATTGTTTAGATTTGTACATCACATTCTCCACTTTTTGTTCCATCCAATTTGGGGGTATATGTGATGAAATGAGTCATTTTTTTATAAAATCTTCAAATTATGGAGTGCGATAAATATTCAGAATTCATTATATACACAACACAATTACAAAAACTATTAAAGGTTTATCTTTTTTAATTTCTTCCCCCCAAAGCCTTTCTTCCCCTCCCCTCTTCTCTCTCTTACAAACTCACAGATAAAGTCTTAGGAGAATCAATAGAAAGGGGGCCAATACGGCCCCTAAAAAAAACCTCTCTAAGAAAGCAAGGTAAAGTGTGCCACCAAGTAAAACTCAATAAAGTGTGAATCCTATACGAATAGATTATATTTAAATTTAAGTTTTTACACTTAACCCTTATATTTCTCCGATTTTAAGGATCTGTTTGCGAGATATGAAGGGAGGGGAAAGGAAAACTTCTAAAAAATATTGATTTTTTTATAGAAATCTTTTTAAAAGAATGATTTTGATAGTGATAAATGATTGTTTATCATTAACATATTTTAAATATTTGAAATATTATTAAATATAGATTATATATATTTAAACAATTTATCTAAACCCTCCAAACTCATCATCCAATACAATTTTATAATTTCCACAAACAAGGAGGATTTCGTATAATGAATAAAAATAAACCCTATAAAACCTTCTCCTCATAAAACTCTTCATTCTTTCACTCAATTTTTTTTCAAAGCCTACCCCTAAGGCAATGTCTCACGTGGAAGTAGAGTTAGAAACGCCCCTTTAGAACCACTCTCCACTTATAGGTTACCCTAAGACCATTTACAATGGGGTGTTGAATAATTTATTCAATAGTTGAATAGCTACAATGGTGTGTTGAATCATGTGTTTAATGTGATGTGGATTAATTGATGTTGAATACTTTCAACATGTTGAATAAGAAAAGAGTGGGGGCCACCTAAAATATGTGATAAAATATTATGGTTTTTTCTTTAGCCACCTCCCTATGGGGGTCACCCCCAGCGAAAAACCCAAATTACCTCTGCTTCGGAAATGAACTTCCGAAGCACTTTTTTTTTTAAAAACATTTCCACAATTCGGAAGTGCATCTCCGAAAACACCTCATGGGGGTGTTTTCGGAGATGAACTTCCGAAAACACCTTTGTTCAGATTTTGGGGGGTTTCGGAAATGAACTTCCGAATTATGCAGAAACTGTGTTTTTTTTATGTTTTTCTTAACAGTCCCGTATTTTTAATTAAAGGAAACCGGGAAATAAAATAAGCGACATATAAACAGAAAAAACTAATATGATAAAAAAAGTAATATATACAAGCCGATCCAAATCCAAATAAAAATAGTGTGCTAAATATACAATCCGAAAACAAAAAATAAATAAACCCGACCACTATTGGGTGTGCCTAACCCTCTCTCCCTGCGACCTCCTCTGCCGCCTGTATGTCGCCGCACGGCCCGCATCAGTGACGATCATCTCCATCACGGCGACTGCCTCTGGACCACCCTGATGAACGACACCTCGATCCAACGCGTCCCGCCCAAGCATCTCTATCCGCTGGCAGATCGGCATAAGATCAATGGCGTGGTCATCCTCGGCCTGCTGGTTCTCCAAGATCTCCTCGTGTGCTGGCCTAGGAGCGCCGGGAACGTCGGGTCTCAGCAGAGGATGTGACACCCGGTAGAACCATGTGACGTATCCCTCCACACTGTGCTAGTCCTGTGTGACCCGAGTGCGACGGTACTCCTGCGGTACCACATGATGCTGCCAGTCCTCCCATATGGCAGTGAGCTGCACTCGGGTCACTGTGTCGGGAGCAGCCTCAAAGGGTGATGTCGCGCGCTCGGTTTTTTGCCATACCTCTCGTGGAGAGATACGCGAACTGACTCTTTTTTGTTTCTGCTTTTGTGTTTGAAAATTAGAGAGTCGCCACCGACCTTTTATTTTATCCAATTAAGGAAAGGTTTATAAAAGAAACAGAAAAAAGACCTTTAAGAAATTCTGGATAAGGGGGTAGGTTATACAAAGGGAAGGTGTTAGCACCCTTTGTATCCATGGTTATCCATGGGCTCTTTAATTTGCTTAGCTCACTTGTTTTCAATTGCTCTGAAATGCTCGTATGTGGTTTTGAAATACCTTTGTAAATTGAATTTGTAATGATCCTTGTGCGGATGTATACAAAGTGTTTTTATCTTTCAAAAGATGCTTTGGAAAAAAAGAGCGTTAACTTCGTAATGATCCTTGTTTGGATATATACAAAGTATTGTCTTTTTGAAAGTTTTATTTTGAAAAAAAACAATGATATATTAGAGGTTTGTTTGTTTTGATTTGAGCAAGCAAATTAGGAGGTCTACCCTGAGTTATAAGGTCTTTATCCTATTTCCTTTAAAAATCTATCCTTTCACCGGATATAAACAAAAGTTCGATTTTTGCGTTTGAAATAATAGAATTTGATTTTGATTTTGAAAAGAATGAGAAAGGGATTACCCTAAGAGGTGCAAGTGTGATTGTGTTTGGATTCAGATATTTTATCTTTGAAGTTAGTGATCTAACGATTCAATTTTATCTTTGGCATACATGCAGTTTATATGTGCTGGAATTTAAAATGCGGAAAGTAAATCTACGCTATTACATCGATTGTGCAGGAAATGTAAACTACGCTATTTACATGAATTTGACAACCTATACATTTATCTAGGAATTTAAATTGCAAGAAAATAAAAGAAGTGTTTTTGGTTTTTTTATGATTGTTTTTAATTATAATTAATGCATGATTAATTAAATTAAAATGAGGAAAAAAGATGAAAATAAATTTCAAACCTAAAAATTAAGTTCAAAATATGTTCAAAATGCTTGTTAATTAATTTTAAAACAAAACTAATTTTTTTGGAATTTTTGAAGTTGATTTGAAATTTATTAAGTTGATTAATACATAATTATACAAATAATTATACAAATAATTAAAACTTAAAGAGAAAATTATTCTAAATATGTACAAAATTAGCCTATGATATATAAACAATATTTAATATAAAGAACAATTTTTGCTATGATTTTTGGTTGGTTGAAAATAATTAAAAGATAAATATATGCATATTATCTAATTAATTATACAAAATATTTAAATTATGAAGAAAAATAAAATATTTTTATATCAGAAGATAAAATATTATTTTAGAAACTTAAAAATATTTTTTGTATATTTTTTGGATTTTTAAAACTATTTTTAATTAATTTAACAAAGAAATTAAAATAAAATAGAAAATAAAAAGATAGTAATCAGATGTGGAAATTAAATAAAGTCCATGGTGAGGATGAATGTTTTGGTGCGTTGGATTGAAGATTGGTTGCATCTAGTGGCTCAGATTAAAGAGTGCATGGCATAATGATAAGACTGCATGCACTGAATTCAAAATGAATTCAAACTTCTGATGGGGTCCACACGCGCCAAAACTGGCCAATGGGGAAGCGAGATCTGGCCACGCGTGCAGTCAAACATTCAACTACACTATTCATCTTCTTCTTCCTTTTTCCTACGAATTTTGCTGCGGATTTAGCAGCCGAATTACCTGCGGATTTTGCTTCTTTTTTTTTTTGCTTTTTAAAACCTGCAAAAACAAGGAAATAAATTGTTGCAAATAACCCAGATAGCCTAATTAGGACCCCCTGAGTTCATTAGTGGCATTAGTTTTTGCTAAAAGTCCCTGGAAGGTGCAACTCGAAGCTTCTCAAGCTTAAACAACCAATAATGGTGGAAGGAGTTAGAGGAGTGAATCCTCGCATGAACTACATTGGATCCACTCTAAATGATGTCAGGAACTTAAATCAAAGATTAGATTAAGTTATTATACGTGGAAACTTGGAAAACGAAAGTGATGAAGTTATGAATATGAAGATGATGGTACACGTATTTAAAGGATCATGGGACTTGTTTAGTGCATCAATCTTACTCTATATGACTCCAAAGGATGATTTGAATGATTATTTTTTATTGAAGTAAGCTAGAAGTAGCAAAACGAAAATTACAAAGTGTTTGATATTTTGTGAGAATTTTGAGGTTTCTATGCTATGCTTTGGCTATGATTTCGTGTGTCCCCTATTTGATGGAGTATGCTAGCCTTTATATAAGCCATGGAGTGCTTAAAATTGAAGCTAAAAGCATTGATTGCTTTTGTTGAATTTTTGACTTTCAAGCTTAAAATTCAAGCAACCCTTGCTTAATTTTTCCACACCTCTTGCCCTAGGCTTTCCTTGTATCTTCCTTGCTGCAAAATTGAAGATTCTTTGTGGCCTTAGCTTAAGAATCAAGCTATGCATTATCCTTCCATTTTCCTTTTTTTAATTTAATCTTAAATGTGATAAAATTAAACCAAAAAAGAAAAAACAATGTTATGGGCTTGGTCTTGGTCGTGGGAGGCCCAGTATATCATGGCAAACATGTTTGAACCATGAAAACTTGGCCCCATTTGGAAAAAATACATTTTTGAGCAATGTTGGTTTTATGCATTTTCCCAAAATTTAGCCAACTTCAACAAGGTGTAAATCCCTCAATTTTTGTCATATGAAGGAGATCTTGCACTTTTTGGAAACCTCAAAGAGTCCTTTAACCAATGTCTTTGGTCTCATGTCAAAATGATTTTTGATGCTCCTTGTGTATCCTTTTGAAAAAAGTGTCTTTTTGTTGACTTTGAAAATGACCTGTAATGTCTTGGTTCATATTTTTCAAATGGTGAATGTAATGACCATGGGGACCAATTGCATTTGAAAGATAATTGAATTTCCTTCAAAATGAGCTTTGGTTTGAATTTTTTGGATGCAGGATGAGAGAGTTATGACCAGTCAAAGTTCAGTTGACATTTTAGGAGAAAACCCTAATTTTGAATCTTAGGGTTTTGTTGATTTTTTGATCTTTCCTTGATGAATTATGATCATCCAATGATCAAATGATGAATCCTTTGACAAAATATGGATGTTGACAAAAAATTTCATTTTTGACTGTCTGTTGATCTTTTGGTCAAACGGGTCGTCCGTTGACTGTTTGAGCTGCTGACGGTGCGTCTGAGTGAATTGAAGTCTGAAAATTTGTATGATGGTACTTTGAGATATATGGAGGTCCATGAAATCCATTTGAGGTCTCAAAAACTTGTTTCTCCTGAAAAAACAATAAACCCTAATCAGGGACTGTTTGTGTAGGAGACAGTTAAGCGTACCTGATTTTTGTGCAGTGCTGAGTCTCTGCTAATCATGTGATATTCAGAAGACTTCTAGGACAAAAATCTTGGAATTTTGAAATGCAAAAGTTTGATTTGATTGATGGTACAAAACACGGAGAATTGTACTGTCAGCAGTTTGACTGTCAACTGACTATTCAGGCATGTAACAGCTAGAGTGAAAAATCAACAGTCAAAGTTAATTTTCTTTTTGTTGTTTTTGTTTTATGTGAAAGATGAAAGTTTATTTACATGACTTGTTAAAAAACACAAACATAATAAATAATTATTATTTACTGTACGCGAGCAAAATTACCGATAATAACCCTGAAAATCATTTAATGCACAGAAAAATAAATATTTGACTGGCAGAAAACACACAAAATATTATCTGAATAATTAAGCAACAATATGACAAATAGTACAACATTTAATACTGACAGTACAAACATTACATACTATAATAAACGGCACGACGAGTAAACGGTACATTTAAGAAAATAAGAGATACGACAAACTTTAAGAATGACGATTAATAACCCATGCTATGACCTACAGAAAATAGATGATCGGGAGTGTAACCATCGCAGGTCCACATTTTTCAGGACTATGCAGACAGAAGAAGGACATGATCGCCGTAGCAATGGTGATGACCATAAGAAAACATGTTTCCATCCGCTTCGCCATTTTGCCGGGGAGGAAGAGAGAATGGATATGAAGTAGAAATTTGAGAAATGATTTAGAATTTGATGTGAGATTTTATGAAAAAAATGAGAGGTATTTATAGAATGAAAAGAAGGATAGAGATGTTGGGGAATGAAATGATTCCGTACAAAAGGAAAATTTTAGTGGAAGTAAGATTTGAAAGAAAGTGTATGATAGTGTTGGGAAAAAGAGAGATGTGTAGAATGAAGTTAAGATTTGATTTTTGAAAAAGAGATTTGAAAAGAGATTTTGAAAATAATGGAATATAGTACAAAAGTTAGTGGGAAACACAAATTAGTAATAATTTACTTGTTTACCAGTACAGTCTGAATCCCGGACTCTGCGCCTGCAAAAGATTTAGTTCTGTACCTATTGCGTCAGTACTATTTATCTGTAAACAAATATCAAATAAATAGCGTGTGTGAAGCAATAGACAGTACTTGGCGTTTGCGTAAGAATAAATTCAACAGCAAGCCAAAATACTGTTTAAGAAAAATTCTAAAAAATCAAGTATTCATAAATCAGGATGTGAAAATCCAAGATTATATGAAACTCTTAATTTTTAGATTGAAGTTTTCTTGAAAAAAGATGCGGGAAAATTTTGGGGTATAACAGTTGCCCCTATTCAATCTTCTTAAACCTGAAGAGATTGTCTGAAATCTGAAGGTGGAAGATGATTGAATATTTTAGATGCCCTGAAAATTTGCACTTACCTCCATCGGGAGTGATGTTGGAATTTGTCTTTGAATGTTGTCTGAGAAATGTGGTTGGAAGATTGAAACATTACCTGAGATGGGCTTTCAGATGCCATCTGGCAATTGTGTTGATGGTTTGTTCACCAGAATGAATCCATTGATTATATCTTGATGAAGGATTTGAGAACCTCTGCGTCGACCGTTTCAGAACCGTCCAAGGTTACCGTTTTAAGTCTAGGAGGATGATTGTTATGGAACTGTCCAAAGTTTTTCCGCTTTAGATTTTGAAAGTTGATCATTCTGGAACCGTCTGAGGTATCAGCTTTAGATCTTCGATGGTAGATCGTTCTGGAACCGTCTGAGGTATCAGCTTTAGATCTTCGATGGTAGATCATTCTGGAACCGTCTGAGGTATCAACTTTAGATCTTTGATGGTAGATCGTTCTGGAACCGTCTGAGGTATCAGCTTTAGATCTTCGATGGTAGATCGTTCTGGAACCGTCTGAGGTATCAGCTTTAGATCTGCGTTGGTAGATCGTTCTGGAACCGTCTGAGGTATCAGCTTTAGATCTGCGTTGCTTGTTTTTTGAGTTGATAAGTAATTTGAAAAGGAGAGATCTTTTCAGAATGAATCCTTGGCTTGATTATATCTGAGAGGACTGCTTATTTGAATAGAGTTCAAGGGGAACACTGTATGTGATTGAGAACATCTTTGTTGAAGACATCCGTCTGCCTGAAAAATCAAGTTAGTGATATGCAATGGCATGATGTATGTAATGCATGAGATTCTCTAACTAAAGGAGAAATATGCATGTTATGTATGCGTTTGTCATGAAATATTATATGCTGTGTATGAATATGCGTATGACGTATGATATATGATGTATGATGTATGATGTATAATGTATGATGCATGGTGTATGATGTATAATGTATGATGTATGATGTATGATATATGATGTATGATTGGGAAAATAAATCCCAGCTAGTCAGTCATCTGGAGATGAAGGTATTGTGATTGTTGATGATCTTTTGAGTGGGAATGAGGAAGATGCATAATCCTCCGATGCACTATTTGACCAAGTCCTGGTGTGGAGACCACACCTTCTGGAGATAGTAATCTGGAACAGCCCTGCTGGGGGATAAGATTTCTCGAATCACTTCGTTTGGAGAGAAAAATCTTATCGAGGAATTTGCTGAGAAATGCATCTCTGTTGGAGATTTTCTTCTGATGCTGATTTCGGGATGATGTCCCAATGATTGAGACATTACCTGAATGCTGTTCCTGTTTTTTTTGGTAAACATCAATCATATTCAAATGCACATGTTCATTCAAAATTATCATTGGGACGTTTACGTATTCAAAACAAAAAAAAGTGAAAATGTTGATTTTGAGCCTAAGCTGCATTGATTTTTGAAAAAGAGCCATGATAGGCTGATTAGTTCAAGGAAACAAAAATCCTAGTAGTAGGAAATTGTCATAAAGCTTTGAAAAATATTTATAAAGTGAAATAGCTATGTGAAAACAATCCAGTCAAGTTTCAATTCTGCTATTGCCAATCTGTCTTCGAGCATCTCATCCCTCACTTGTTGGAAGAAAGTAATTGGACTGATCGGCGTCTTTGATATGTTGAATCTTGATGGTGAGTAGGCAGCTGAACTGAACATAGTTGTACGCTTTATTCCCTAACTTTTGCCTAGGCTGCCTTTTCAGGTTTTCAGCCTACCGGGATAGTATTATTTAGTCTCTAATTTTTGCCTGGACCGCTCTTTCGGGTTTTTTCAATCCACCGAGACGCTCATTTTTTGCCTAAGTTGCCCTTTCAGGTTTTCAACTTAGTGAGCTTTTCTTTTCAAGCGAAGTATTTTTTGACTATGTCCGCATTCACAGGGTGTGGGAAATCCTCGCCTTCCATGGTGGTAAGCAACATGGCACCGCCGGAGAATATTTTCTTGATTACAAATGGTCCCTCATAAGTGGGAGTCCATTTGCCCCTGGGATCACCTT